>NC_143482.1:56813818-57118366 GCF_027475165.1 Benincasa hispida
AGTGTGGAGAAGGTCTGAGGATGTGTCTCTTATGGTTAGCTTTGTGCGAAATTTGAAGGCAGTGAAACGGGTTTTTCGTGCATCGTTTGGTAGGCGTATCTCTATGTTAGCTGATGAGGTGCGGGCGGCTAGGCAGGTTATGGAGGCTGCTCCGGTTGAGGTAGAAAGGGATCCTACTTCAGAGTTGGTGTGTGCGGAGGCGGCTTGGGCCACTGAGGTGTTCTAGTTAGTGGCGAGATTGGAGGAGCCGTCGCTCCGACAGAAGGCTAGGGCGAGGTGGCTGGAGTTAGGTGATATGAACACAACTTTTTTTCATCGCTGTGTTCATTCTCATCACAGTTGTAGTGGTTTATTTATGGTCATGGATACTGGGGGGACTCATCAGATGGTGCGTGACAGGATGGTAGGGGTGGCGGTGGAATTCTTTTGGGGTTGTTTAAGGTCTCAGCCTATGGGGTATAAGGATCTTACTGCCCGAATTGGGGGTATTGTGCAGTTCAGCTGGTCCGAGGAGGGGGTGGAGGCGCTTGGTCGGCCAGTGAGTCGGGAGGAGATTCAAAAGACTTTATTCTCGATGAAGTCTGGGAAGGATCTTGGGCCTGATGAGTTTTTGGTAGATTTTTACAGAGTTGCTTGGAGTGTGATTAGAGACGATTCCTGTGATGCTGTGCTGATTTTTTTTTAAACCTGTTACCTGCTTAGTGGAGTTAATTCTACTGCCATTACTCTTATCCTAAAGAGGCGGGGAACTAAATGTATGGAGGAGTTTCGTCCTATTTCTTGTTGCAATGTTGTGTATAAGTATATCTCGAGGATCTTAGCTGAGAGATTGTGGTTGTGCTTGTCTGCTTTCATCAGTAGTAACCAGTCTGCGTTTGTTCTGGGTAGGTCGATTTTCGATAATATTTTATTGTGTCAGGAGCTTGTGGGGAGCTATAAGAAGAGCAGAGGGAAGCCACGTTGTGTGTTGAAGATAGACCTTCAGAAGGTGTACGATTTGGTCAATTGGGATTTTCTGTTTGGTGTGTTGTTGGCTATAGGTACGCCCCTTCAGTTTGTTAGTTGTGTGAGGACTTGTGTTACTTCGCCTAAGTTCTTTATGATGATTAATGGTTCTCTTGAAGGATTTTTTTCCTAGTAGAAGAGGTTGAGGCAGGGGGATCCGTTGTCTTCTTTTTTGTTTGTGATGGTGATGGAGGTCTTGTCTAGGTTGTTGAATAAACCTCTTATGTGGTTTCGGTTCCATGATCGGTGTGAACGTGTGGGCCTGACTCATTTGGTTTTTGCAAACGCTTTGATGATTTTCTATGCAGCTGAGAGAGATTCTTTGGAGTTTATGAGGCAAGTCCTGGCAGATTTTGCAGGGCTGTCTGGGTTAGTTGCAAATGTTGGGAAGAGTTCCATGTTTATGGGAGTGTGGAGTCTGGGGAGGCGGAGGAACTAGCCGCGTTTATGGGTTTCTCTCTTGGTTCGCTGCCTGTTAGGTATCTGGTTTTATCTTTATTGGCGGGTCGGTTGAGGGCTGTGAATTGTGCACCGTTGATATAGAGAATTACAATTCGTATTAGAAGCTGGGCAGTGCGGTCCCTCTCCTTTTTTGGGAGGTTGCAGCTTGTTATGTTTTTTTTACAGTCATTTCAGGTCTTTTGGTGTAGCATCTTTATGTTGCTTGTGTGTGTAACTCTTGAGATTGATCGTCTGTTACATAGTTATTTATGGAAGGGTAGTGCGGTGAGTCGGGGTGGTGCACGGGTGGCGTGGGATGAAGTATGCTTGCCATTGGGAGAAGTGGGGTTAGGTGTGAAGCATGTGGCCTCTTAGAACCAGGCTGCTATTATGAAGCTGCTCTAGCTTCTCTTAATTAAATCGGGTTCTTTATGGATGGCGTGGGTGGAGGCATATGTTTTGCGTGGGCGGTCTTTGTGGGCTATTCGGAGTGAGGTTGGGAGGTCTTGGTGCTTGAGGGCTATCTTGCGAAGTAGAGAAATATTCAAGCATCTGGTTCGTTTGTTGGTCGGTGATGGTCAGTCTTGTTTTGTTTGGTGGGATCCTTGGCTGCCGGGGGGCGCGATTTTGGAGTCATACGGGTCTACGGTGGTTTATGATGTAGGGAGTAGTTTGGAGGCACGATTGTCAGAGTTCATGGATGGTGAGGGAGGTTGGAGGTGGCCCGTGTCCTGGGAGCTACTTGAGATTAGGGTCTTATTCAGGAAGTGAAGCCTAGGGTGGGGGGGGGGGGGGGATTATTGGGTTTGGGTGCCAGATGCTAGTGGTCGGTTTTCTATCGCTAGTTCATGGGAGAGTTTGCGTCCTCGTCGTCCTAGGGTGTCTTAGATTGGTATTTTATGGGTGGGGGGTGGTATTCCGCGTCACTCCTTCTGTGCGTGATTAGTTGTGAGGGATAGGTTGGGTACGTAGGATTGGTTGAGGAGTTAGGGTGTGTTGTCAGAGGGGGTGTGTCTTCTGTGTGGGGAAGGGGTGAAGTCGCGGGATCATTTATTTTTTAAGTGTGGGTTTGGGAGAGAGGTGTGGTCTGGGGTGTTATGTTAGTTGGGTTCGTCGTATCGGGTGGCGGGTTGGGATGTAGAGTTGAGTTGGTTGTGCCGAGTGGGGTCGGGTAAGGGGGTGCATAGTAAGTTGTTCCGTGTTTTCTGGTATGTTTCCATATACTACATATGGCAGGAGTGTAATCGGCGGCTGCATGGAGGGCGACCAAGGTTGGTGTCTACTCTGGTTCACCTTATGATCTAACGATTCATGCTCGTGCTGCTTCTTGGCGGGTTGATCTTCTTGGTTTTATCGAGTGTGCTTACAAATGTTTTTTCTTTTTTAACTTTACGTTGTTCTTTGTTTTGCTGTTGTCCCGGGTTCTTTTCTCTGATCTTCTCCTTGGTGGTTTGCGAGTTTGCGTTTATGTGTTGGTTTTGTTCTGGTCTTATCTTGTTGGCTTTGTTTTTGTCTTATTGCGCTGTCTTTGCTTGTGCTTTGTTGCTTTGATGCCTTGATCCCGGGTTGTGGGATCCCCCTTGTTGTTGTATAATAATATCACCTATTCTAAAAAAAAAAAAACTTGAATAAATTGAATATATACCCAACTTAATAATCAAATTTAAATTTTCAGATCAAATTATCCCCTCTTGACTAAAATTTATCCCGCCGTGGAACATGTTTTGTTCTTCAATTTTTGACTTTAAGAAGATAAATAATCAAATTCAAATCTAACGAAATTTCTCAATTTGAAAATATTTTATTTGATTTGATCTGATTTCAAATTTAACTAGAAATTGAATCATGATCATTCTTATAAATTGAACCATCTTGAGTCTCATTTTTTTAGGCAACTGAACACAGAAGACGAAGGTGATCATCCTTTTCTTGTTTTTCGATTAGGCAGACTTCCACATTTTTTTTAAAAAATTTTGTTCTCACATATATTCTTTTCACAAATTATGCTCAATCTCATTCTTCAGAACCAGCCGATAGAGAAGGTATCAAATTAATTGAAACACTTAATTTCCTTTCAAAGATTTAATTAATTGAAACTTTTTTTTTGGTTTCATCTTCTGCTTCTTTCTTTCTCTTCTTCTTCTTCAGATCGTTGATGCATACTGGTTGGTGCCAGTTTCCTTCGTACACCATTGGAAGCACCGTCCAATCCCTTGAAACCAGAAAAAGATGCTACCAGAATCACTGAAAATTGTCTGTCTAAGATCGGAGACGCTGACCAGTGAAGCTACAACCAGGATCAACAGTGAATGGCCAAATTCCTTTATATGAGGACTTTGTTTTCTTATCATCCCATAGTCAGAAAGCATTCCAAGAAAGCAGTTGAAAAGGTAAAATAGGAATTAGCTAGAGATAAAGGTAAAAGTAACGAAAAGAGGAAGAGGTTTACGAGGAGCGAAGTTGCTCGACCGAGAGGGAGTGGGGCAAAGCAGCTCAACCGATAGGGAGAGGGGCGGGAAGTAGAGCCCTCAGTTAACCAAGAGAGGTCCAACCCTTCCTGATCTTTCATCATTTAATGCACGAGGTTCGTCGATAGGATCAACGGTACGTCGGTTCGTTGGTTGGAATTTGTCGTCGGTGAGCATATGTGTCGACTGCCGAGATGCGTCCACTACAAATGGTGATAATATGTATTTTCTTAAGAAAAGAACTAGGCTTGCCGATGTGAGATTGAGAGGGAGTGAGACAGATTTTTCTCTCTCTCTTTTGAACCCTCATCCATGAAGAAGGACAACTTTCCCTCTCAGTTTCATATAGCCGCAAATACATCTGCCATCACGTTAATTGTTGACCAACACTGTCTTTGATTGGTCATCTACTGTAGGTTGTCATCCGCAGCACTGTCGTTGACTGCAATAGTCACTGGTGGGTATTCTTTCTCTAAATCGACCCCTGCATAGTAGTTGTCCGATGTCGATCTAGTTCTCCAGACACTATCGTTGTTGCCACCTATCTTGATAGGACCCAAACAATATAACAACAACCCATTAGGATCTCCTCTAAAACAATTAACCATATAATTGTTCTCCAAAACATCACAAATAAATCACCAAGTAATTACCAAGCAATCAACTAACAATAGACAACAATAAACCATAAAAATTTGAGAAGATTAAAAACAAAGAGCACACACGAATTATACGTGAAAAACGTGAAGAGTAAAATCCTCACAGGACTTCTGAGGAGTCCACCCTTGTCAACTTCTCTGATTATGATAAAATTGAGGGAAAAAGAACCCAAATCAGAAATTGAGGGAAAAAAGAACCCAAATCACTCATACAAAGGTTCACAATCCACCAATACTTTCATAGATAAAAGATAAACACTTAAGAGATAAAAAATGAAAATCATCCAATTTTTCAGATTATATTCGCCAGTGATTATGGACAAATTAGAGCCCCAAACAATGATTCAACGGTTCAAAACGAGATCCTATGTGACCCGAACAGGCTGACTAAATTTCAGCACGATCCAATGGTTCAAACGAACTCTGACAATCGAAGTTATCGTTGAAAAAACTAAACTGTCGTCTTTCTCTTCCATTTTTTGGCTTTTTTTCTCACTATCTTTTCCCTTACTTCATCCTTATATCATATAAAAGAAAACCTAGGGCCTTCGGATGGTGATAACGGGCAAAAATGCACGTTATTACAGTGCTAAGTTATTAAACAATGTAGGTTTGCATTGATAAAATATGTTAGATTGCGTGCAAAAAACATTAAGTGCATAACATTGCGGTCACATGCGTTCATCGCATAAGAACAGTTAACTTTTGTATTTTTATGCAGAATATGCGTTGACGTAAGGCGGAAAGCGCGATCACAAGAAATCAATGGTCGAGCACAGCATTACCGCAAGGCTTTGCGATGATTTGTGCTCGCAAACATCTGCTCAAGAAGGATTGCCGCATAGAGCTGGCGCAACTTAGTGGGCGCATCTGGGTGAAAAGCATAATTCATCACGATGGGACAGAAAGCTGATGATAGTCGAATCCGAATTAAGTTGACAAACCGCTAACGATAACAAGTACACTCAGCTTTTTGGTGACAAATATTCGGCGCATTAGTTAGAGAATTTAAGCCATCCCATCTGTGCAATCATAAGAGAGAAGCCGCCTTTCACCCCGAAGCTCTATAAATACCGAAGGCAACCTTCAGAAAAAGGGTTCAACGAGTTGGGATACTTAGATAATTTTCTCCATAGTTAGAATAGCTTTGTTCTTAGATTTTTTTTATTATAAGGCGGAAGTGAGAGAAGCGAGATTGTGCCGATAGATCGTTCCGGTGAACTTAGGAGAGTGTCAGAAGCTTCAAGATCAGAGAGAGGGCCTGCTCTTGCGGAAGCAGGAATGTCTTTTGAACAGAACAGAGTTGACAGTGTAAAAGCCTTGGGAAGCAAGGGATTGCTATCTGGCTCTCTATCCTTATCTTCCATTGTCATTTTGTACTTAAACTCATCTATAGAAATGGAATTTACTTCTTTATATCTATTCACTCTCTGTTTATCACGCATTAGTATCTAAATCTGTCGAATGGGTTGAGAAGCACTTAGCTAGCTTAACTAGGGATCTTTATTCTATGCGATTATCTTGTATTATGTATGCATCATTTGTCCATTAGAGATACTCGGGAGGGTAGCCTAAGAATAGGATCTAGGCTTGAAAAAGTCAGGTTAGAATCTAGGCTCGGGAGAGTCAGATTAGAACTCATAATCAAGAGATAGGAGCTTAGGAATAAACACTGTTTGCTATTAACGTATCACATGCATCCTAGAGATAGGATATGATTGTGTGTAGTCACCTTGTCTTTGTGTGCATCTTGCACCATCGCATAGGAAAAGAATAGAGACTTAGAAATAAGCTCTATGGACATTGTTGCATTTAACATTTGCGTCCTAGAACTAGGAGCACCGCATTTGCATTGGAAAATGATCTGCTATCACATGAGTGTAGCATGATCGTATAGTTTGATGCATTCCCGAGAAATGCTAGCGAAAGGCCTTCTCAACCCGTTCCTCCGCATACTCAGTGTATCTACTGCATAATCGAACTTTTCTCAAATCCGTCGCATACATTTATTTTTACACTGAAAACGACAACATAAAAAACTATTTGATTTATTTGGTTACCACAAGGTCTTCTTAGAAATTATCACCGCATACTGTTTTCCCTAGTCCCTAAGTTCAACCTTGGACTTACCAGGAAACTTAGTGGGGGTTTATACTTGGATTCCGCTGAGAAAACTTATTGCTCAACATATTTCCATCACCGCATTTCATTCCATAATTTTTCCTCATAAAATAACGCATCAGATGGGCCAACCCAAAAAATTAGCTCCAATTGGGCTTACAAAACACAAGTTTAAAATAAATTCTTGCTTGTGCAACAAGTTGGCTAGACACCCACAACAATCTCCTTCTCCAGCCCAACACGGGGAAGACTCAATCACATCCACGATAACTTGAATCTCATTCCGACGAGCTTACTATAAAGCTCAATCTTTCTTTCAGGAACTAACTTAGTTAACATATCTACACTATTCTTGTCAGTGTAGACTTTCTTCAGATTCAATCACATCTCTTCAATTACATCTCGTTCTACTATAGCGTTCTTAGTTTTATATGTTCACGATATTCTACTCATTCGAAATGAAATAAGTTACCTAACTGACATCAAGAAATGGCTAGCAACGCAGTTCCAAATGAAATATTTGGGAAATGTGCAGTATGTTCTCGGGATTTAGATTATTCGGAACCACAAGAACAGAACACTAGCCATGTCTCAAGCAACTTATATAGACGAAATATTGTCTAGGTATAAGATGCAGAATTCTAAAAGAGGCATGTTACCTTACGGATATGGAATTCATTTATCAAAGTATCAATGTCCTAAGACACCTCAAGATGTTGAGGATATGAGACACATTCCCTATGCTTCCGTAGTAGGGAGCCTGATGTATGCAATGTTATGTACTAGACCTGACATATGCTACGTAGTAGGGATAGTCAGTAGGTATCAGTCCAATCCTGGATATGATCATTGGACTGCCGTTAAAAATGTTCTCAAGTATCTTAGGAGAACGAGGAACTACATGCTCGTGTATAGTACTAAGGATTTGATCCTTACTAGATACATTGACTCTGATTTTCAAACCGATAAAGATGCAAGAAAATCTACATCGAGATCAGTGTTCAGTCTGAATGGAGAAGCAGTAGTGTGGAGAAGTGTAAAGCAAAACTGTATTGGGGACTCCACAATGAAAGTTGAATACGTAGCTGCTTGTGAAGCAGCAAAGGAAGTAGTATGGTTGATAAAATTCTTGACAAATTTGGAAGTCGTTCCAAATATGCATCTGCCTATCACCCTATATTGTGATAATAGTGGCGCAGTTGAAAATTCAAGAGAACCAAGTAGCCACAAGCGCGGCAAGCATATTGAGTGCAAATACCATCTGATCCGGGAGATTCTACATCATGGAGACGTTGCAGTAACCCAGATATCTTCTGAGCAAAACATTGTTGATCCTTTTACAAAGGCCCTCACGGCTAAAGTGTTTGAAGGTTACCTACAGAGTCTAGGTCTACGAAGTTTGTAAACTAGGAAAAGTGGGAGAACTTTTGGGTATATGCCCTAGTTTATTGTATTCATATGTTTATTGTACTCATATGTTTCTCACTTAAATTCAACATTGTGATACTCCACTAGGAGTTTTAGTCCAAGTGGGGGTTTGTTGGATTTTATGTCCTAAAACTCGTAGTTTGTAAATTAATAAACATATTCCGTTTTGTTTTTCGATAAAATTGTTATTGAAATTGTAATCTTGAATCCAATAAACTAAGGTCCTGATGCTATTTAATGTAGTTTGAACTTTATGTAGTGGCATAAATGTGGATCAAGTTCAAATATATAGCCAAAATGGTCTATAGTATATGAATAAGGTTGGACCCTTTATTCTGGGGACACTATGGATGTGACCCATTTTGTAGTTAGTACAAACGATGTAATCCTAAATCGTTCATGTGGAGACATGAAAGTGGAGGCATCCTATGTAAAGAGTTTACATAAGATTGAACCATGAAATAGTCACTTTTTACGTTCTAAATGCCGTTTAATGTATAAAACTGACGATTTTGTTAATTGATGACCTAGGTAACTTAATCTTAATCCTGAGCTAACTATGAACTCCTGTTCACTCGGAATTATCCTTAGATTTGCATAGGTCAGAGCAGTTCATTATCGCTGGCCCAATAAGCCTCCCATTTCAGGGGTAAGATCACGTGGATAGCTGGGAACATAGGGTGCAAGATGGAATTCACTCATACCCGTTATAGGGAGAGTAGATAGGTTGTTCCCTTTAGTATTGAATCCAGGTCTTGAACAAGGGGCCCCACCCTCTCCTTGGCCCACGAGGGGTTCGGTTTATAGGTTGGACTTTAAACCAATTGTTCATTAGAGGATCAGTGGAACTTAAGGAATAAGATATAGTCTTGGGGGTAAAACGGTTTTTATGACCCAGCCGAGATTACGAACAACTTATGAAGGATTAGCTTACTGATTATGGTTATATCTGATGGATATAAATATATCTACAGTGAGGGAAGTGCAACTACGGGACTTTATTGGAATGACCCGTTAGTTAACAAATGTTGATTAATTAGGTCAAAGAGTTTTACCGGTTAATCTCGGATTGTTGGAGCCCATGATCTGTAGGTCCATTAGGTTCCCCTATTAGCTCATATAGAATAAACTTAGAACAGTATGATAGAATAATTCGAATTGATCGAATTAGGTGAAGAGAGAGAAACCGACAAGTATATGTGATATAGTGGTCGGGTTTTTCAGTTTAGAGATATAGCTTTAATATTTAAATGTGATTTAAATATCAAGAATATGAATACGTTCATATTCGGAAGCTCGAAAATAATGAAAATGGTCAAAGATGTAAAAAGTCAAAGAGTTGACTTTTGACTTTGTAAAATCAAACTTTGACCGACCTTATATTCAAATGTGATTTGAATTTCGAGAAAATGAATGCGGATTCATGCTCGGGAGGTCAAAATTAGTCAGCAAGGAAAAAATCATAAAAAGTCAAAATGTTGACTTTTTGGTCAAAGTTTGACTTTGACCAAATGACTATTTTGCCCTTTGACTAAAGTTAGTGGGAAAATCCAAACTTTTGTTGGATAATTCTACTAACAAATTAGTAGGCTAGGTGTTGGCTTATAGTGGAGACATCAAGTCCACTTAGATAGTGGATTCTAGGTGATGGGTTTTTATGGATTTGTTTCATACAAATGTTGCATGGTTTTTTCTATAAAATGGGCTTTCAATTATGGATGAAAAACTTTTGGCCATTTTCCAAAATTGTTTTCTAAATTTGGGCTAGAAAAATCACTACTTTGTGAAAAATAAAAATCCAAACCTAACCCAAGATTCCATCTTCTTTTCCATCTCTTTCTCTCTCTCGGTTTTCTTCATCCACC
Source organism: Benincasa hispida (assembly GCF_027475165.1). Lineage (NCBI taxonomy): Eukaryota > Viridiplantae > Streptophyta > Magnoliopsida > Cucurbitales > Cucurbitaceae > Benincasa > Benincasa hispida. Next base: position 56,823,806 of record NC_143482.1, read on the forward strand.
AAGTCCCACAACCCGGTTCTGAGTCCGGAGGATAGTAGGTCAACTCTAGTGGTGATCCGTTCATGTTCGGGTCGAGATTCAGCGAGGAAAAGCGGGTTTCAGGAGCTTCAAAGGTAAGATTTCAAATAACCCTAGTTTTAATGTGCATGCTATTTTCCTTCTAATTAAAAGCAATTAGAGTGTAATTAGGTCATTTTTCCACTACATGTGTCTCTTGTTCCATCACAAACAAGTTTATCTTTCTCTTTTTCTTCAAATCCTTCAGGTTGCTCTATATAGATCTCTCATGCAAGTCACCATGTAAAAAGGTAGTTTTTACATCAAGTTGCTCTATCTTAAAATCAAGACTTATTGCTAATCCCAACACTATTCTGATAGATGCCATTTTGACCACTAGAGAGAAGATCTCATCAAAGTCAATGCCCTTTTTTCTGGTTGCATCGCCTAACCATTAATCTGGTTTTGTATGTCACTATCTTCTCACCATCCTTCTTGTACTAGAAAACCCATATGTTTTTAATACTTTCTTGCCCTTTGGAAGCTTTACTAGCACATAGGTTTTATATTTTTCCAGGGAATTTATCTCTTTCTTCATTGCATTGAGCCACTGGTCTTTTTCATCATGAGACAAAACCTTTCGATAGTTCTCTCGCTCTCCATCTTCACTAACTAGAATGAACTCTGAGCTTGGATACCTTGTTGAAGGTTTATACACTCTGGTGGACTTTCAAGCCTGAGTATCCTCCACTTGGGGAATAGATTGCTCCCCCTACTCATGAACCTCTCCATGAACCACTTCCTCATGAATTTCTTCATTAGATGAAGACTCATCAAGATCATCATTATCAACATGATCAGGTACATTACCTGTCATATCTTTTCCTAGATTACCCTCTTAATCAAGGATAGAATGTGATGGCAACAGTTACCAATCCTTTTATGGCACTTACTACCCCTCTAGATTTCCTTAACCTCCTTAACCCCGGATACAAGATATCACTACATAACAACTCTGAATATGACTTAATAAAATAACCTGAGTGACCAGGGTTCAGCACACACACTGCACACATAACATAATTACAATACCAATGCCTAGTGGGTCCCAATCTCCTTATTAATACTTAAACATGATCAACACATATATACAAGCATTTTTAAGATAAACACCTAAACTTCATTTCTCAAACTTATACTTAAAATTTTTAACATGAACTACTAGAAAATATTAATTGACATAATCCTTAGTTGAGAGAGAACCACTCAATCCCCCAACATCAAACCTCTTGGTGTGGAGTAGTCTCAACACAATTAACGGCAACTATACCTACGTGCATGTGGTAATAACTAAGTACCGTCATACCTTAGGTACTAGGGCCTAAATACCTTCTCAAAGTTCTTTAGTATTGGGTTCATCATAATCATCATATAGCTCATTCTTTGAAATAAATCATACTTCTGAAGCATAAGTAACTTAATTCATATGCTTAAAACTGTTGGGAATGTCCTAGAACTCATAGTTCGTGTTAAACATTCTATTTATCAATATCTTGTTGATTTTGCATCTTATTATGAAAATTCAATAAACATATCCTTGGCTATAGTCTGAATACTGCAACTTTATGTAGTGACATAAACAAGATCAAGTCAACAGTATATAGCTTAAATGGTCTAATAAGTATATGGATGAAATTGGATATCTTATCCTGGTAACACTATTAGATGTGGTCCACTCTGTAGTTGTTACAAGAAGTTGTAAATTGCTACAAACAATGTGATCCACAAATCGTTCATGTTGAGACGTGTGAGTGGGGGCATCTTATGCAATGAGTTTGCATATAGACTGGACCACGAAAATAGTCAATTTTCTTTATAACGACCATTTACTGTTAAAAGTGAATTTCATTTATCAAATAACCTCGGTTAACTCGATCTTAATCCTGAGCTAGCTATGAACTCCTGTTTGTTTGGGATTATCTTTTGATCTGTAGACGGTGAGAGTAGTCCAACAACACTGCTCAATAAACTTCCCATTTTAGGGATAAGACCGGATGAATAGCTGGGGGACATAGCCTTGCAAAATGGAATTCACTCCTACCCGATTTAGGGTTAGCAGATAGGTTGTTCTTTTAAGTATTGATTCCAGGTCTTGAAAAATCGGGGCCCCGCCTTCTCATGATAGAGAAAGGATTTGATTCATAGAGATTATGGATCAAAATTGTTCATTAGAGGGTCAGTAGGAACTTAAGGAACAAGATGCATTCATAGGGGTAAAACGATTATTTTGACCTAGTTGTGATTACGAACAACTTGTGAAGGATCAACTTACAGATAATGGTTATAAAGTGGTCATAATATATCTACAGTGTGAGGAGTGCAACTATGGGCAGGAGTGTCCCATCAGTTAATGAATGGTGATTAGATCGGACTAATGAGTTTAGCCGATTAATCTCGAATTGTTGAAGCCCATGAACTTTAGGTTCGCGAGGTCCCCCTACTAGCTCGTAAATGATTAAGCTTTAGAGTAGCTTAAGAGATTAATTTGAAATGTTCAAATTAAATGGATTAGGAGAATATATATTTAAATATAATTTAAATATATGAAGATGATATTGTGCAAAAATTAATTTAATATTTGATATTAAATTAATTAATATTTTTAAAATTAATTTATGAAATTAATTTTAGAAATTTTATTTTTCAGTTTTAATATCAAAATGATTTTAAAATCAAGATTTTGGTTTTAAGATTAAATTGGAAAATAGGATTACATGCATAAAATGGAAATGTGAGATTTTCCATTATCATCTTCTTCATGCTCACACAAAGCCCATTTTCTCTACTTCATTAACTCCAAGCATGAGTTGCAAGCCATGCACATTCCTTCTTTGCATGTTCATCTGCAATAAATAAAGAAGAAATGAGTGATTTGAAGGCATGCATTCTATAGAAATTTTAGAGAAAATTTCGACTAGAAGATAGAGTTCTTTGGTAGTGTGATGCTGTGAGCTTTTCTCTGTAATTCTATTGCTCCAAGCTATTCTTGAGTTCCACAACTCGGTCTAAAGCTCCATGAGAATAGTGGGAAAGATCTGAGGTGGTCCATGGTGATTTTTGGAGAAAACTGCTACTGTTTGATCAAGATCTTGAAGAGTTCTACAAAGGTATGATCCAAAACCCTCTTAATTAAATGATCATGCTTTAGTTTCTGCCAAAATTAGTGAATTTGAATGCTTATGGATCCTTCATACTTCCGTTGCATGCTATTACACTCTAATAATTGGTATCAGAGCATCGATAACCATTTAATTCGATTTAATTTTGGTGTGGTGGGTGTTTTTCATGAGATATATGAAATTGATGCACTAATATGGTTTTCTGAGTTTTGGTATTTTAATTCTCTTTAACTTCTCAATTAAATTTGTAATTGGCTCTTTTTTCATAAGCTTATATGTGTTAGCAAGAGTTTTTAATTTATTTGGAGTCATTAGAGTTGTAATTAAGATGTAATTGAAGAAACAAGTGAAAGAGGCCGAGTTGCTGTTCCAGTTTTCAGCTTCTGCTCAAAATCGTTGTTGAGGTTCAGTTGCTAAGCGATCATCTAGTTCCAGGTGTTACACGATGTGAAGAAAAGCTAGACGATCGTATAGCAATGGGCGCTGGTCATTGTGATGTTGGATGCTAAACGATCATGTACCTGTGGGAGCTAAATGATGCGTTCAAATGCTATACGATAGAACTAAGCGATTGTTTAGCTTTTGCATGGGAACTAAACGATACGTTGGAGGTGCTATACGATGGCACTACACGATTGTGTAGCTGCGGCACACGCTAAGCAATGTGATGAAGTGTTATACGATAGCGTTAGGCGATCATCTAGATGCGGTGCTAAGCGATGCGTTGAAGTTTCTATGCGATGGAACTAAACGATCGTTTAGCTACGGCATTGAACGACGCGATGATGTTCTATGCGATGGAAACTAAGCGGTCTTTTAGCTACAACAAACACTAAACGATGACATGAAGCGCTAGGCGATGGTGTTAAGCGATCGTGTAGTTCTATCCGAAAGCAAGCGATTGCACTATGCGATAGACAGAAAACACTTCTCAACACAAGGCGATGGTGTTAGACGATTGCCTTCAGTGCTACACAATTGGCCTTAGCAAGATTTTGAGGTTGGACCGAGAGTAGCCAGTTCGACCAATTTTCTTAAGGTCCAATCCGGTTCAACCTCAAAGGGTTTTGGGCTGGTCCGGTTCAAACTTTGTTGGTTTGATTCAGACTCATCCAGTCCGGTTCAAGATGCTTGGGTTCGGTTTGGAGCGGTTCAAAGACGGTTTTGAAGTTGTTTGTAATAGTTAGGCATTTATTTGCTTGATTATGCAAAAACAAAAACCATATCAGTTAGTATTTAATTGTTTATGCATCTGATGTATTTAATAATTAAATAATTCATGTATATGCATATAGTATGCCACGAAGATTTAAAACCCCACCGTAGGAAGCATGTTACATGCATTGAAAGTATGTTATAATTGTTATAATATATAATATGCATGTTAGGGTTGTGTTTAATATAATGGTTATGTTAGATGCCTTTGTTGAATGTTGTGGATGTTTAGCATGTCTAAAATTTTGCAAGTTATTATAAAATTGGCTAGACGTTTAAAATCCATAATAAAAACAGCTGCATGCTCATTTAGTTTAACAACTAGTTTTAATCGTTAAAATAGATTGTTACCTTATAAAATACAGTTACAAACTCACATTGGTTCATAAACCTATCAAAGGTTGGGGGTACTTAAGTTGACTATTTATGGAACACCTCCTACCTAGGGATTATGACCGAACTATTGAGAATTGTTAACTGATTTTATGAGCTTGCGTGAGCGATGTGAGGTAATAAAATGGTTTATCACCTAGACATTGTAGGTTAAATCCAATTATAAATGTTATACTTAGATAAACCACTTAGACTTAGATTGTATGAAATTAGTCGTCATACCTAAGTAAAATACCCAAACATTTAGAACACTTTAGTGGGAGATTAACAATATATTTGATATAAGGTTATTAGCTCTCATGTCCTCAAGAGTTCACACCGTGAGATCCATACTCGGCTTCGTGTCGATTTTACCTCGACTGCTCCATTCAAAAAGTGTTTTCATGGGTCAATAACAAGGTGAATGAAGAAGGTAAAGTTCATAGTAAGTGGGTGAAGGAAATGTGTCAACATTGTCCTACGGTCTCCTCCATTAGTTTGAACCGTGAGATTCCTATGTTGCTCCTGCTATCGTTTTTAGGCGGCACTAGCTAGTTGTCAACCACAGCGATCCCCACGGAGGGTTGTAACATAGGATTCGGAACAACCCGGGCTTCAGTAAAATGAATAGGGTCTTATAGTTTCGTCTTGGATATTGTCTTCTATTTTGGAGGCATATTCATACCGTCCTATTAGATCTGAAAATGGCGGGTCACACTTACAAGAATTACTAATTGTTAGTAAAAATCTCGAGCGATAACCAAAAGAACTATTGGAATATGAGTTATTTTGGAAATAGTATTTGGTCAAGAATTGTCTTGCTTCTGTGAAGGAATTCTTGACTACCTCTCGGTAGCAATTGTTCTAAATCACTTAAGTATCATTGCAAATATGTAAAGATTTATTGGGTACTTTATTAGTTTTGCGAAATGGATTTAGATGCATATTTAATAGAGTTTGTTTAAAATGTTTCAGCAATGTCGAACTCAATCATACAATTGCTTGCTTCTGGTAAATTTAATGGAGAGGGTTATTCGAACTGGAAGTCAAACATCAATACGATATTAGTAGTAGACGTTTTGAGGTTTGTGTTGAAGAAGGAGTGTCCTCCAATTCCCAGTTCAATAGCCACTCGAAATGTTCGGGACGTCTATGATAGGTGGGTGAGGGTGAACGAGAAAGCTCGATCCTATATCTTGGCGAGTATATCTGATGTACTCAACAAGAAGCATGAGGTCATGCCCACTGCCCCTGAGATTATGGATCATTATAGAAGATGTTCAGGCAACTGTTATCTTCTGTTAGACATGAAGCCATCAAGTATGTCTATGTTACATGCATGAAAGATGGAACCAATGTAAGAGAACACGTTCTCAACATGATGGTTCATTTCAATATTACAGAGATTCATGGGGCAATGATAGACAAAACGAATCAAGTGAGCATGAAACGGAATCTCTCCCAGAGAGTTATCTACCATTCAAGACAAACGCTGTCATGAACAAAATCACTTATAATTTGACGATGCTGTTGAATGAGTAACTACTTGTCAATCAATGATGAAACTGAAGGAAAAAGAAATAAATGTTATTTTGAAACCGAAAAAGTTTTATAAGGGGTCTACGTCAGGTATGAAACCCACTGATGATAAGAAAGCTGGTTCTTCTTCTTCTAAGGATAAAACTGTACAAATGAAGAAGAAAGAAAAAGGGAAAAAGAAAGTCACTGCAAAGAAAAATAAAAACAAAACTCCCAAAGGAAAATGTTTTCATTGTGGTGAAGTTGGGCATTGGAAACGAAATTGCCCAAAATATCTGGCTGAAAAGAAAGCAGAAAAGGCTAAACAAGGTAAATCTGATTTACTAGTTGTTGAAACATGTATAGTGGAAAATTATCATCTTACCTGGATATTGGATTCAGGCACCGCTAATCATGTTTGTATTTTTCTACAGGAAATTAGTTCTTGGAGAAGATTTTCTGAATATGAGATGACTTTCAAGGTTGGAATAGGTGAAATCATTTCAGCTGAAGCAATGAGAGATGTAAAGTTATTTTTTGGAGATTCTTTTATCTTGCTTAAGAATGTGTTCTATGTACCAAAGATGAAAAGAAATCTAATCTCTATTTCCTGTCTATTAGAAAATATGTACAGTGTATCTTTTGAATGTAATGAAGTGTTTGTTTATTCAAGAGGTGTACATATTTGTTCTGCAAGACTTGATAGTAACTTGTACATATTAAAACCAACCGAAGCAAAAGCCATTTTAAATATAAAGATGTTTAAAATGGCTGAGACTCATAATCAAAAGCGGAAAAATTCTCCTAACGCCTATCTTTGGCACATCAGGTTTGGTCACATTAATCTCAACAAGATTGAGAGATTAGTAAAAAAACGATAATCTAAATCAGTTAGAAGATAGTTCTCTACCTCCATATGAATCATGTCTTGAGGGAAAATGACTAAAATATCTTTTTCTGACAAAGATCTTCGTGCCAAAGAACCTTTCGAACTTATACATTCAGACCTATATGGTCCAATGAATGTTAAAGCTCAAGGAGGATATCAGTACTTTGTCAGTTTTATTGATGGTTACTCTTGATATGGCTACATTTACTTAATCAGTCATAAGTCTGAAACTCTTGAAAAGTTCAAAGAATTTAAGGCTGAGACTGAAAATTAGTTAAGTAAAAGAATTAAAACACTTCGATCTGATCGAGGTGGTGAGTATATAGATTTGCAATTCCAGAACTATCCAGTAGATCATGGAATTCAATCCCAACTCACAGCACTAGGAACACCAAAACAAAATGGTGTTGTAGAAAGGAAAAATCGAACCTTGTTAGACATGGTTCGGTCTATAATGTTATGCTCAGTTACTTCAATCCTTTTAGGGTATACAGTACAGACTGCAGTTTATATTCTGAACGTTGTTCCATCAAAAAGTGTTTCAGAAACATTGTATGAATTATGGAAAGGATGCAAAACAAGTTTATGTCATTTCCATATATGGGGTTGTCCAGCACACGTGTTGGTACAGGATCCTAAGAAATTAGAAAGACGTTCGAAATTATACCTATTTGTAGGATACCCCAAAGAAACAAAAAGAGGATTGTTTTATGATCCCCAAGAAGATAAAGTATTTGTATCGACATTCTTGGAAGAGGATCATATTAAAAATCATCTACCTTGCAGTAAAATAATATTGCAAGAGCTGACTAAAGATACTACAAAAAGATCAACAAGAGTTGTTGATCAAGTTGGTCCATCAACAATGGTTGTTGTCCCGTCACGTCCATCTCAAGAGTTGAGGATGCCTCAACGTAGTGGGAGAGTTATTCAAAAACCTGCACGCTATATAGGTTTAACAGAAACTCAAAACATCATACAAGATGATGGTTTAGAGAATCCATTAACCTATAAAAAGGCAATGGAAGATGTTGACAGGGAACAATGGATAAAAGTCATAGACAATGAAATGGAGTTTATGTACTTCAACTCTGTCTGGGAACTTGTAGATCAAACACATGGGGTTACATCTATAGGTTGTAAATGGATCTACAAGAGAAAGCGAGACTAAATTGACAAGGTATAGACCTATAAAGCCAGATTCGTGGCAAAGGTTTTACCCAAAGAAAAGAAGTTGATTATGAAGAACTTTTTCTCCTGTTGCCATGACCAAATCAATAAGAATATTTCTTGCCATTGCCACATATTATGACTATGAGATATGGCAAATGGATGTCAAGAAAACTTTTCTAAATGGCTATCTTGATGAAAGTATTTTTATGTCTCAACTAGAAGGGTTCATCGAAAAAGGACAAGAACAAAAAGTATGTAAGCTTAATTGATCCATTTATGGATTGAAACAAGCATCCAGATCCTAGAATATAAGGTTTGACACTGCGATCAAATCTTATGGCTTTGAACAGAATGTTGACGAACCTTGTGTCTACAAGAAGATAGTCAACAAAACTGTAGCATTCTTAGTTCTTTATGTTAATGATATCTTGCTTATTGGGAATGAGACAAGTTTTCTTGCTGACGTAAAGAGATGGTTAGCAACACAGTTTCAAATGAAAGATTTGGGTGATACTTAATATGTTCTAGGAAACAGATCTTTCGGAACCGAAAGAATAGAACAGTGGCACTATTTCAGGCATCTTATATTGACAAGATGTTGTCAAGGTATAATATGAAAAATTCCAAGAAAGGTTTATTACCTTTTAGGCATGGAATTCATTTGTCAAAAGAATAGTGTCCTAAAACACCTCAAGAAGTTGAGGAGATGAACAGAATTCCATACGCATCTGCAGTTGGAAGTTTTATGTACGCTATGTTGTGTACACACCCTGACATATGTTTTGCAGTTGGAATCGTTAGCAGGTTTCAATCCAATCCAGGACACAGTCATTGAACTGTTGTAAAAAACATCCTCAAGTATCCAAGGAGAATGAGGGACTATATGCTTGTGTATGGACCTAAGGATTTGATCCTTATAGGATACACTGATTTTGATTTTCAGACTGGCATAGATTCTAGGAAATCTACCTCAGGATCATTTTTCACTCTTAATGGAGGAGCTATAGTTTAGAGATGCATTAAGCAAAGTTGTATCGCTGACTTCACAATGGAAGCGGAATACGTGGTTGCATGCGAAGCTGCTAAAGAAGCAGTATGGCTATGTAAATTCTTGGCTGATTTGGAAGTAATTCTTGATATGCACCTTCCTATCACACTGTATTGTGACAATAGTGGTGCTGTTGCCAACTCACAGGAACCTAGAAGTCATAAACATGGAAAGCACATTGAAAGAAAGTACCATCTCATCTTTAAGATTGCTTCTGAAGACAACCTTACTGATCCATTCACAAAGGCCCTCTCGGCTAAAGTATTTGAGGGCCACCTAGTTGGACTAGGACTCCGAGTAGTGTAATCTAGGGCAAGTGGGAGAATTTCTATGGTATTATAGATGCCCTAGTTTATTGTATTTTTCCCATTATGTTTCTCAACATGATATTGTATATATTTGTTCTCACTGGAGTTTTAGTCCAAGTGGGAGATTGTTAGGAATGTCCTAGAACTCGCAGTTCATGTTAAACATTTTATTTATCAATAATATTGACTTGTTGATTTTGCATCTTATTATGAAAATCCAATAAACATATCTTTGGCTATAGTCTGAATAATGTAACTTTATGTAGTGACATAAACAGGATCAAGTCAACAATATATAGCTTAAATGGTCTAATAATTCTATAGACAAAATTGGGTATCATTATGTAGTGACATAAACAGGATCAAGTCAACAGTATATAGCTTAAATGGTCTAAGAAGTATATGAATGAAATTGGATATCTCATCTTGGTAACGCTTTCGGATGCACCCACTTTGTAGTTGTTACAAGAAATTGTAAAGTACTACAAACGATGTGATCCACAAATTGTTCATGTTGAGACATGTGAGTGGGGGCATTCTATGCAATGAGTTTGCATATAGATTGGACCACGAGAATAGTCATTTTTCATTTTTCTTTAAAAGTGACTATTTTATTTATCAAATAACCTAGGTTAACTCGATCTTAATCCTGAGCTAGCTATAAACCCTTGTTTATTCAGGATTATCCTTTGATCTGCAGACGGTGAGAGTAGTCCAACAACACTGCTCAATAAGCTTCCCATTTTGGGGATAAGACCGGATGCATAGCTGGGGACATAGCCTTGCAAAATGGAATTCACTCCTACCCGATTTAGGGTTAGCAGATAGGTTGTTCTCTTAAGTACTGATTCCAGGTCTTGAATAATCGGGGCTCTGCCTTCTCATGATAGAGAAAAGATTTGATTCATAGAGATTATGAATAAGAATTGTTCATTAGAGAGTCAGTAGGAACTTAAGGAACAAGATGTATTCACAGGGGTAAAATGGTTATTTTGACCTAACTGTGATTACAAACTACCTGTGAAGGATCGACTTACTGATTATGGTTATAAAGTGGTCATAATATATCTACAGTGTGAGGAGTGCAACTATGGGCTATAGTGGAGTGTCCCATCAGTTAATGAATGGTGGTTAGATCGAACTAATGAGTTTAGCCGATTAATCTCGAATTGTTGAAGCCTATGACTGTAGGTCCACAAGGTCCCCCTATTAGCTCATAAATGATTAAGCTTTAGAGTAGCTTCAGAGATTAATTTGAAATGTTCAAATTAAATGGATTAGGAGAATATATATTAAATATGATTTAAATATATGAAGATGGTATTGTGCAAAAATTAATTTAGTATTTGATATTAAATTAATTAATATTTTTTAAATTAATTTTAGAAATTTCATTTTTCAGTTTTAATATCAAAATGATTTTAAAATCAAGATTTTGGTTTTAAGATAAAATTGGAAAATAGGATTACATACAGAAAATGAAAATGTGAGATTTTCCATTATCATCTTCTTCATGCTCACACAAAGCCCATTTTCTCTACTTCATTAAATCCAAGCATGAGTTACAAGCCATGCACATTCCTTCTGTACATGTTCATCTGCAATAAATAAAGAAGAAATGGGTGATTTGAAAGCATGAATTCTACTGAAATTTCAGAGAAAATTTTGGCTGGTAGAACGAGTTCTTCGGTAGTGTGATGTTGTGAGCTTTTCTCTGTAATTCTGTTGCTTCAAGCTGTTCTTGAGTCCCACAACTCGATCTAAAGCTCCAAGAAGATAGTGAGGAAGATCTTGAGGTAGTTCACGATGATCTTTGTAGAAGACTACTGCTGTTTGATCAAGATCTTGAAGAGTTCTATAAAGGTATGATCCAAAACCCTCTTATTTAGATGAGCATGCTTTAGTTTCTACCAAAATTAGTGAATTTAAATGCTTATGGATCCTTGATACTTCCGCTCATGTTATTACACTCTACCAAAAACATCTTCATTATATAACATGAAACTAATAATGCATGCTTCATAAACATGAAGAATAGAAGTATCTAAATCACGCTTTCATGAAACTTTTAAGCACGTGTTAAGAAATTCTTTGGAAACTAGTTTTCTTGGAAAACTATCTTTATCATACTTAGAAATGAAAGCAAGTATGAATCTAGTCTTTTAAATAAAACATGCATTTACTAAAGCATTTGGAAAACACTTGGTATTGTCACTCACAACCTTGGGCGTTCTTCCTAGGGTTTATAAGCCTTCCCTATTGGTGTTAACCCTGTGGAAATGATAAACATGTTTGGTTAATGCTATTAGTCCCTTTGTGAGACTAACTCACTTAAACAAGCTTAAAATTTAATTTAAAACCTTGAAGAAGCTTCAGCCATGGCTGAGCTCGAAGACGAGAGAGAAAAAAGGAACCTTATCTGCAGATAAGCCGATCAAAAAGATCGTGGTCATTTTTTATAGTTGTGGTACGCACGACTTAATTGAAATTGAAGGTTTAATTTTATAAATATGTTAAAAATATGAGAAATCATTTAAAATGAAAAAAAAAACTGTTGAGAATATTTTTAAATATAACAAAATATAACCGTTTATTCGTGACAAATGATAGTAATGATAAATGATAGTAGTTTATCAATAAAGATAGTAACATTTCTCTATATTTATAAATATTTTGGTTCATTTTTATATATTAAAAAATATCCTTTGAAATATTGTTTTAGTTTTTCAGTTTTATTTTTTGATGTCTAAGTTTAGTTTATATTCAACAAATCTGAAAAAAATGGAATTGTTCACACGAGATTTTCAAAGAAACTTGTTTTGTGGAATTTGAACTTTTGTATTTGTATTAATTGTAGTATAGTGAGCACAATGTCTAATACATAATCATTTGATGTTTTAAAAAATAAACTTTAATCTTTATGTTGGTTGATCTTCTTGGATGATTGGTCTTTTTGGATGATCGGCCTTTGGGCTTGTTGATCTTTGATGATCGACATTTGGGCTTCATGATTTCTAGGATGATCGGCCTTTGGGCTTGATTATCCTTTGGGCTCTTCTTGGATGATCGACTTTGGGCTTGTTGATCTTGATTGGCATTTGGGTGATCTTGATCGGCCTTTGGGCTTGTTGATCTTGATCGACCTTTAGCTTTTGGGTGATATTGATCAGCCTTTGGGCTTGTTGATCTTGATCAGCCTTTGGGCTTGTTGATTTTGATCGCCTTTTGGCCTTGTTGATCTTGATCGGCCTTTGGCCATGTTAATATTTCTTAGATGATCGACCTTTGGGCTTGGTGATGATGACCGACCTTTGGGCTTAGTCATCTCAGTCTTTGGGCTTAGAGATCTCAGCCTTTGGGCTTAGTGATCTCGACCTTTGGGCTTAGTGGTCTTCTTCAATGATCGACTTTGGGTTTGATGATTTTCTTAGATGATTGACCTTTGGGCTTAATGATCTTCTTAGGGGATCAATATTCACAGGACTTTTGGAGAAAACGTATTTCTTGGAATTAAACTTATGTTGGTGTAGTTTTGATGCGGATGTGGTTCGATCTCTAGTACTTGATCGTCTAATTCTATTAGTTGAATGCATACGCTTGATGTATAGAAGCGGAGCATGTGGGTGTTCTTGAAGTTGGAGTCTTGGAAGAAAGTTGAGTCATGCTTGTATCTCCAAAGGACTTTAGTCTTAGGTGTGGTTTGCTTGTATCTCCAAAGAACTTTAGTCTTCAGGTGTGGTCACCTTCAGGAGTGATTGTAAAGAATTCTAGCCTCTGTGTAAAATTATTGACCCTTACCCATGAAGAGAACTCCTCTATTTATAGAGTTATCTGATAAACTTTGGTTAGTACATGGACTTGATCTTGAGCTCAATTAATTAGATTTGGGCCTAATTTGTGCTAAATTAAACCTATTTCTAGGCTCAATTGGAATTTAACCTGAAATATTTGTAGGCCTAACACCCAGCATGCCTGCGTTTAGCGCCTTGCACGCACACTCGCACAACCCCTGCGCGCAACCTAGCGCACACCTTACGCTTACCTTGCCTTCACGCGTGCCTTCAGCCTGCCCGATTGAGGTACCTGCTTGTTCAATTGTTGCAGTTGCCTCTTATAACCAAAATTTCCATATTCAATTTTGATCTCGAATAACACTTTTTTCCATACCTTACTTTGGAAATTTTCCTATTAGAAACTTGTTTATAAATGTATTAACTTGTGTACCTTAAAATTTGAGCTTCAAATTCCTCTTGGTTTTTCTGAAAACCTTTAATCTTCACACATTGCTTTGAATCACCCGAGAGCTTGACCTTTTTGCGGCAATCTTCAGATTTCAACTCGATATCGTAGAAGTTCTCTTCCGGCAGCCCTAGAGCTTCATCAACACTCATCAACCTCTGATTTTGCTATGGAATCTCTCATTTGGCATGAGTAAAATGGCCAATCGAATGTCTGAAGAGAAAGCTTCCCTTTTATAATAAGAACTTCATGCCTTACTTCATCCTTAGGCTACCAACTCGCCCACTAAGTGGGTTTAATTTTCCTAACCTCAAGCTGGCCCACATAAGTCAATGATTGAGTTGAGAACTTCCTCCAATCATCAATGCATGGGCTCTTAAAACTCTCATCATTGTAAGGCACACTTGGTGCATACACCTACTCGGCCAGCGCACGCCTCAACGCCTCTTGCGCCATCGCCTGATCTGGTGGCCATCGCCTGGCTTTCTTGCCCGCACACTTCACCTGACCATCACATGCACACACCCACATCATCTAAGGCAACCTTGCCCTATGCCGCGTGCGCGCGTCCATGTCCTTCTAACCTCAACATGTTACTTAGCCAACACACAACCCATGTTCAGCGCACAACATCATCTTCGACCAACACTTAGTTATGCCTTCCCTTGCCTCAACACCCGTCTTGCACTTAATCTAACCTCAAATGATGCATAAGGTTGCTGCACACTTCCAAGGCATCTTGGCTTCCACACTTAGCCAAATTTCCTTTTTTTTAACCAAGCTCACGTACACTTATACCCGAGAGCCCTTAGTAATCAATACTTAGAACAATTTTCTTTTTCTTTCTTAGCATTCTCAAGCCTTTCCCTACAAACATAATACTATCATAAGCTTAATATTACTTAACATATTAACTAACATACTTAAGTAGGGAAAATAGGGTTTAGAGTTTACATTACCATCAGGTTGTATCTCACCAACATCATCATGTACATCATCAACATTCTCATTTGTCAGCTGAACAATAGAAAGAGTAAAAGTAGAATCATTAGTAGTATCAAAACACAACTCTGAAGTAGAAGTGTACCTTATACTAAGAAGATTTGCACCTTTCTCATGCTCAAATAATACTACATCTCTGCTTCTCACTACCTTTTTCTTTTCTAAATTGCAGAGTCTATAACCATACTCTTCATCCCTATATCAAATAGAAACACATGGATTGGTTTCAAATCAAGCTTTGATCTATGTTCCTTAGGCACATGCATGTATGCCTTGCTTCCAAAGACTTTGAGATAAAAATGAGTGGGATCCTTTCCATGCTCACTCTGGAATGTCTAGGCTAAGAAGAATTGATGGAGATTGATTAATCAAATACACGATACATTGCATTACTTCATCGCAAAATGTTTAGGAAGATCAGACATTCGAAGCATACTCCTCACCTTCTCCACAATGGTTCTGTTCATCCCTCTTAGCAACTCCATTGTGTTGTGGTATGTTAGGCTCTGTCTTCTCATGTCTAATGCCATGTTGTGAACAATAGTACTTGAACTCATTCGAAGTATACTCACCACTATTATCAGATCAAAGACACTTCAATTTTCTTTCGGTCTCCTTTTCTACCATGACATGAAACTTCCTAAAAATTTTGAGCACTTGAATTTTTTTCTTCAACATATACACCCAAGTTCATCGAGTAGCATCATCAATAAAAATGACAAAATATTTATTGCTACCAAGTGACTCCACCTCAATAGGCCCATAAATATCAGAATACATTAACTCCAATTTTCCTTGCCTTTTAGTGGACTTCCTAGAAAAGGAAATTCTTTGTTGCTTACCTGCCCAAAAATGATCACAAGGGTCAAGAAAAAAGGTTTTTATTGACAGGGATAAGAGATTTATCTACCAATAATTTAATCCCCTTATCATTCATATGTCTTAGCCTTCGATGCCACAAATTTAGAGAATTCTTTTCTTCTACTGCATTCAACTTAGAAAAACATATGCTCAAGTTTGTTTTATGCAAAGAGCAACACAACTTACCTCGAGCAACTATTATTGAACCCTTAGACAATTTCCACTTAACAAAAAAAAAAAGGTATGTCGAAATCCTTCTCGATCAAGGACATTTGCAGACAACAAGTTAAGGCGTAAATCAACAATATGGTGCACATTCTTTAATGTAAACGTACAACGAACACTTGTCTTCACATGAATACCACTTAACCCAACTATGCTAACTAAGCTCTCATTTCTCATCTTCACATTACCAAAATCATAAGATTTATAGTTCATAAAATAATTTCTTTTGGGAACACAATGGTATGAAGCACCTGAATCTACCACCCACTCTGTGTTTGAACTCTCTACATGATGGCATTCACTGGTTGCTCAACTCAAGGTGACAACATTATCACTCTAAGAAATAATTGCTGCAATATTTTTATCATCTTCCTCTTTCTGTGAGTCTTCCTTCTTCCTTTGTTCTTTCTTCCAATGATAGCAGAACTTTTTTATATGGCTAGGCTTGTTACAGTAATGACATGTCCTAGTCTCTTTGTCTCTAGACTTGGACCTCCTTATTGGGTTACCACGGTGTTTAGGTCCTTTACTCTTGTTTTTTTCATGATTCTCAGCAACAAGAGCATGTGAATTATTAACTCCCATCTTCTTTTTTCTTATCTATTCATTGAATATGCTTTGTTTGATAATATCCAAAGACAAAACACCTTTTGGAGCAGAGTTATCATAGTCACAACCAAGGTTTTCCAACTATCTAGTAAAGAACTCAACAAGAACAAAGCCTGCAATTAATCATCACGATCAATCTTCATAGTAGTCAGCTTATTAATAATATCCTGAAAGTCACTCAAATGCTCAGAAACAGACTTCCCGCCCTTCAATTTCAAATTAATAAGTTGTTTGATTAAAGAAGCTTTGTTATGTGCTATCTTCCTTTCATAAATACCTTCCAATTTCGTCCATAACTCATATGGGTCAGACTCCTTAAACACATGGTTGAAAATGTTAATATCAGCCCACTACCTAATGGTTGCCAAAGTTTTTCTCTTTAACTTTTCCCAATCGTTTTCTTCCATTTTCTCTAGTTTTGTAAGTTTAGAAATTGTGCAATCTGCATTTGTGGTTATTTCAATTGGATCAAGCAAGTCTTTGCAATATAACAAAAGCTTCATCATTAGTCTCCAAATAGAATAATTGGTTGCCGTCAATTTTATCATTGAATTACCTCCACCATTACTGGTAGACTCCATAACAATCATTAAATTAAATCCCACTCTGATACCAACTGATAGTACCCAAACAATATAACAACAACCCACTAGGATCTCCTCCAAAACAATCAACCAAATAATTGTTCTCTAAAACTGTTGAGTTGTATGTCCTAAAACTCGCAGTTTGTAGAGTTAAAAATTTTCTATTATCAATAAGATGTTATTCAACACTTCTTCAATAAAGTTGTTATTGAATTTTTAAATTGCATTTATAAAGACTAAATCCAATAAACTAAGATCCATTTCTATTATATGAATACTTGAAATTTATGTGGAGACATAAAAGTGGATCAGGTTCAAGTAAATAGTCCAAATGGTCTATAATATACGAATAAGGTTGGGTGTCTTATTCTGGTAACACTATCGGATGCGGCCTACTCTATACTTGTTACAATTTGTTGTAAGGTGCTACAAATAAAGTGATCCTCATTCCTTCATGAATTGGCATGAGGAGAGGGGACGTCCTATGCAATGAGTTTGCGTAAGATCGTACCAAGAAATAAGTCACTCTTACTATATAACGATGTTTACTGTTTAAGACTAACTATTTCGTTTAGATGACCCAGGTAACTCGATCTTAAATCCTGAGCTAACTATGAATTCTTGTTTATTCGGGATTATCCTTTGATCTGCATAGGTGAAAGTAGTCCAACAACATTGCTCAATAAGCCTCCCATTTTGGGGATAAGACCGGGTAGATAGTTGGGGACATAGGGTGCAAAATGGAATTCATGCCTACCCGATTTAGGGATAGGAGTACAGTTGTTCTCTTAAGTGATGAATCCAGGTATTAAACAAGGAGCCCCACCATCTCATTGGCTTGAGAGGAACCTGGTTTAGTGATTGGATCACAAACCAATTGTTCATTAGAGGATCAGTGGAACTTAATGACCAAGACGTAATTTCGGAGGTAAAACAATATTTGACCCAACCGTTATTACGAACAACCTGTGAAGGGTCGATTTACTGATTATGGTTAAATCAAGTGGGCACAAATATATCTACAATGAGAAGAGTGCAACTATCGAGTATAGTGGTGTGACTCGATAGTTAAAAAATATTGATTAATTCGGTCTAAAGAGTTTTAGCCAATTAATCTCAAATCATTGGAGCTCATGATCTATTGGTCCATAAGGTCCCTTTACTAGCTCATAAAATATGCACACCATGAATTAGTAAATTGAGTGAATTTGGAATTATATCAATTTGAAGTGTTCAAATTGAATTCAGGGTTTGAATTTGAATAGTTCAATTTCAAATTAGGATTTGTATAATTATATTCGATATAGTTAATTAATGTTTAATTTATCGAAATTAAACGAAATTGGAGGGTTGTTGATTTAAATATTAATTACATGAATAGGATTCATGTTTAAAATTAGGTGTGTGATTAATTTAATATTTGATATTAAATTATTATTTATTTAAATTAAATATATTTAATTAATTAAAATCAAATTAATTTTCAATTTGATTCAATTTGAGGAATTGAATTTTGAAATTTTGAATTTAATTAATTAAATTAGATTTTAGTTAATTTTGGAATTAATTACAATTAGAAATTAAAATTGGAAATTAATTTAGTGGAAATATTCAAACTTCTCTTAATAGGAGGTGGATTCTTCCAATTCACATACATTGCCCATTAATTTCATGCATTTAAAGTGGCATTAGCTGGTCTCTTGAGTGCCTGCATGAAAGGGAATGATAAAACTCTTCAATTTTGAGATTGAGAGATGAGGCTGCTGAAAACTAATTTTTGCAGAACCTGTTTTTTCCTCTCTTCAAACCCACACCAAAACCTTCACAAATTCAACCCAATTGTGAGTTCCACCATTCAAATTCAAGGTAAAGAATATTAGAGAATATCTCTTGGTGGTCCTCGACTTCAATTGGAGAAGATTGTAGCTCAAATTCATGTTTGAAGAGGATTTTCAAAGGTATGTGTTGAAACCCTCTTAAGACCCTTTGAACATGCTTATTTTGATGTCAAAATTAAGAAATAATTGATAACGGGCAGAAATGCACGTTATTACAGTGCTAAGTTCTTAAACATTGCTGGCTTGCGTTGATAAAATATGTTAGATTGCATCCAAAAAGCATTAAGTTCATAACATTGCGGTCGCATGCGTCCAACGCATAGAAACAGTTAACTTTTTTGTTTTTATGCATAATATGCGTTGACACAAGGATTGCCACATAGAGCCGACGCAACTTGGTGGGCGCATCTGGGTGAAAGGCATAATTAATCACGATGGAACAGAAAACTGATGACTGTCGAATCCGAATTAAGTTGACAAACCGCTAACGATAACAACTACACTCAGCTTTTCGGTGACAAGTATTCGGCGCATCAGTCAGAGAATTAAAGCCATCCCATCTGTGCAATCATAAAAGAGAAGTCGTCTTTCACCCTGAAGGCTCTATAAATACCGAAGGCAACCTTCAGAAAAGGGGTTGACGAGTTCGGCGGTTCAGAGAATTTTCTTATAATTTAGCCTTTTCCATAGTTTTCCTTTTTATTTTAAGGCGGAGCAAGAGAAGTGAAGAGATGTCGAAACATCGCTCAAGGCAACTTGAGAGAGAACCCAGAGGTGTAGAAAGCAAAAAGCAGGTTGACTCTCGCGAGAGTGAGACTATCTTTTGAACAAGAGTAGAAAAGACAGTGTAAAAGCCTGGAAAGCAAGAGATTGCTACCAGGCTCTTTATTCTCTTCTTGCATTGTTATTTTGTACTTCAACTTTATATTTATACAATGGAAGTTCTTATTCTACATCTATTCACTCTCTTAGCATGCATGGGTAGCTAAACTAATCGAATGGGTTGAGAAGAACTAAGCTAACATGACCTAGGATCTTCATCGCATGCGATTATCTTGTTTTATGTTGTGCCCAACACCCCTTTAAAGCTACTCGAGAGAGAGTCTAAAGAAAGAACCTGAGACTTGAAAGAGCTAGGTTAGATCTAGACTTGAGAGAGCAAGATTAGATCTGCATAAACAAGAGATAGGGACTTAGAGATAAGCTCTGTTTGTCAACCTGCATCACATGCACCCTAGAGATAGGTATGATATTATGTGGTTTCCTTATTTGCATGTGTGTCATTTTTTCATCACATAAATAAGAATAGAGGCTTATGTGTAGGTCCTATAGACTTATCTCATATATTGCATGCGTCCTAGCATTAGAAGTCGTAGCATTCGCATATAGAGATGGTTTACTATTGTATGTGTGTTGCATGATCGCATCCGAGGAAATGTTAGCCGAAACCTCTCTCAACCCATTCACCGCATACTCGTCGCATCTTCCATTTTATCAACTCTTTTTGAAACTCCGCCGCATTTGTTTATTTTTATTACTGCAAACAACAAACCAAACAACTATTTGAGTTACCAGTTATCGCAAAGTTTCTTGAAAAATTTTCACCACATACCATTTTCCCAAGTCCCTGAGTTCAACCTTGCACTTACTAGGAAACTCTGTGGGGTTTACACTTGGATTCCACTGAGAAAACTTTAGTGCTCAACGCAGTTCCATCACCACATTTCATTCCACATTTTCACCTCATAAAATAACGCATCAATAAGAATGCCTAATGATTCTGTTTTCTTCCACTGCATGTTTCTGTATTCCAACAATTGGTATCAGAGCATCATATAAGCATTCAATTCGAGTTAATTTTGGCTTGGTGGGTGTCTTTCATAAGTTGTATGAAAATGGTGAACTGATGTGATTTTTTTGAGTTTTGGCATTGAATTATCTTCAATTATGTTGTAATTCTTGTAATTAGCTCTTGATTGATGAGTCTTAATGTGTGATTAGGTGTCTATAATTCAATTAGAGTCATTAGAGTTGAAATTAGGTTGTAATTAAAGAAAGAAATGAAGAAGGTCGAGCAGCAGAAACTGGTTTTTAAGCCACTGCCCTATACTTAATGCTCGATGGTACTCGATTACTTGAATACACGATGCACGATGCCTTATTCGATGGTCAATGGCATTTACTCAATGATATTTTGTAAAATACTCAATGCTCGATGGTACTCGATTACTCGAATACTCGATGCATGATGACATACTGATGCTCATACTTGATGGTATTTTGTGAAATACTCGATGCTAGATAATACTCGATGTCATACTCGATGCACAATGGCATACTTGATGCTCATACTCGACGACATACTCGATGCCCGATGGCATACTCGATTCTCGATGTCATACTTGATGCACAATGACATACTTGATGCTCATAGTTGACGGCATACTTGATGCTCGTTGGCATACTTGATGCTCATACTCGATGGCATACTTGATGCTTGATGGCATGTTCGATGGTACTTGATGCTTGATGGTTTTTTGCCCAGTTCAGCCCAATTTTGAGCATTGGAGATCCAATTCAAGAGGTTCAGGTCCGGTTCAAGGTGGTTCGAGCGGTCTATAAGTGTTTTGGAGCCAGTTTTAGTTAATATTATAATAATTAGACCTTTGTTTGCTTAAGAATGCCAAAACTAAACCATATCAATTCGTGTTGAATTATTTATGCATGTGATATATGTTATAATTAAATAAATCTTGGGCATATAGTATGTCGTGTAGATTTAAAATTCCACCACAGGAAGCATCTTACATGCATTGAAAGTATGTTATAAGATGTTATAATATATAGTATGCATGTTTTGGGTTCAATTGTTTTAATATAAATGTTATATTAAATCATGAGATATCTGATGTATGTTATGGATGTTGGGATTGGTGTCCTAATTCTCTCGAAGTCTCGTTGTTTGTAAAGATACACATTGTTCAATGAATAAAATAAATGTTATTTCATACTGCCATTTACTCATATTCAATAAACAAAGCTCTTTGGTTATCTTATCTGAATTTAAGCACGTATATGTGATATACAAGTGAATCATACCTTAAGTGATAACCTAAATAAGTCTGTAGTATAAGGATTAAGGTAGGATATCTGATCCTGGTGACACTACGGATACAACCCGCTTTGTAGAGGCTTGCAAGTGTTGCAAACTACTACAGATGGTAGATCCTGACCATTCATGTGGAGACGTGTAAGAGGGGTGTCCTATACAAATAGTTTGTATAAGACCCGGACCGCGAGATGACTAGACTCTGTATATAACGCCGTTGATACTAGAGACTTACATCTCACCAAAATAACCATAAGTGACACGACCTTAATCCTGAGTGTTTTTGGAACTCTTGCCTTTGAGGGCGGTCTTTTGATTAGTATGGGTGAGAGTGGCCAGATTTCCAACTCAACATGCCTACTTTTTTGGGGACTTGTCTGATCTGGGAGTTGTGAACTCAATCCACAAAATGGAATTCACTCATTTCTCGAAGCAGAGATAATTAGAGAGATTGCTCCTTTAAGGGTTGATTCTGAGGCTTGAACATAGTGGCCACAATTTCTCTTTGGGAGAGAGGACTCAGTCATAGTAGGACTATAACTTATGTTCATTAGAGGGATCAGTGGTACTTAAGGAGATAGATGTGACTATAGGGGCATAACGGCTATTGGCCCAGCTGTACTTACGAGCGATCTGTGAAGAGTTGTCACAGTTCTGATTGATTAAGCTGGACACATAATATATCCGTGGTAAGAAAAGTTTAGCTGTCGGTCTTTAGTGGAGTGCCTGGCAGTTAACGGATGGTGGATCTCGTGACTAAAGAGTTTAGTCAGTTATTCACGTATCGTTGGAGCTTCGAGCTACAGGTCTATAAGGTCCCCTTGGTAGCTCAATGGATTCAGTTGAGGATCATTTCTTGGTGTTAGTTTGAAATGTTCAAATTGACAAGAGGTAATTCGATATATGATATAGTCGGTATAATGTATGAGATATATCTAGTGGAGGATTAATGTAAATTAGATTTACATTAAGTGCCATAGAATAGAAAAGAAGCTATGGTTTATATGTTTCATGAGATGAAATATTAAAACTATAGATTATAAATATAGTATGATAAGTTGGTTATCATTTATATTTATAATAATATTACTTATTGGATAATTAAATCTTTTTCTCTAATAACCAATTGAGTAGGAGGTTATTGGTAATACATGGTAACCGTGAGACAAAAGGAAAATAGTTTTCCTAATTTTAGTAATGTTAAAAAAAATTAATTTTGAGATTTTTCTCTCGAAAAAAGAATCTCACGGAAGTTGTCAAGTAAACATGATTTACTAAACAATAACTTGAGTGAGCTAGACGATCGTGTAGTGTTTTGTAAGAGACAGACACGGAACTAAGCGATGAGCTAAACGATCGCTTAGTTTTTGCTAAACGATTGGACATCGACCTACACGATAGGTTTCAGTCTTCTCCCACTTGCTCAATCATTTACACGATTGTTGTTTCCTTCTTCGTCTGCCTCAATCCAAGTCCAAACAGAGCCCACCCTCTAGATTCTCACACCGAGAATACCAAGTAGTCTTTTTGGTGGTGTCATACTCAATTCGATGCCGTCGAGGTTCTGTGGAGGCCGTTCGTGCTATTGGGGGTTCATGACTAAGGCGATCACAGAGGACGAGTGTGCGGTGTTCGTGCTGTGTAGTGGTCCTGTTGTTCAAGCATTCGAGGTTGTTGTGTTCAAGCGTTCGTGATCAAGGAGCGTGAAGACGAGTCTACAAATATGTGTAGAGATTTCTCTTCTTGATCATTTGTAGTTTCATGTTGTAATTTCTGTAATGAATGCATAACCATTTGTTTTGTTTTACGACTGCAATTTGTAATGTTCATACATGATTGTAATTTGGAATGATCTATTCTGCTGTTCATGGAAATCCTTGTGTTCGATTTCCTTCAATGAATGCAAAAGCATGTCTAAAGTTTTATAAGTTATTATAAAATTGGGCTAGACATTAAAATCCATAAATAAGTTGCATGCTCACGTAGGTTAACTACTTGTTTTAATAATTAAAATAGGTCGTTATCTTATAAAACTTGGGTCACAAACTCAACTGGTATATAATCCTGTCTAAGGCTGGAGGTATTTAAGTTGGCGGTCTACAGAGCACCTCCTACCTGAGGATTATGGCCGAATAGTTGAGCGTTGTGAACTAGTTTTATGAGAAATACATGAACGATGTGAGGTTTTAAAACTGATTTATCACCTAGACATCGTAGGTTAAATCCAAATATAAACGTTATACTTGGATAAATACCTAGACTTAGGTTGTCTAATTAGTCGGAACAAACTTGAGTAAAAGTATACCCAAACATTTAGAACACTTTAGTGGGAGGTTAATAATATATTCGATATACCGTTTTTAGCTCTCACATCCCAAGAGTTCACACCGTGAGATCCATGCTCGATTTGTGTCGCTTTTACTGCGACTGCTCCATTCAGAAAGTGTTTGCATGGGTCAATAACAAGGTGAATGGGGGAAGTAGTTCATAGTAAGTGGGTGAAGGAAATGTGTCAACATATCCTACGGTCTCCTCTATTAGTTTGAACCATGAGATTCCTATATTATGTCTGCTATCATTTTTAGGCGGCATTAGCTTGTCATTAACCATGAAGATCCCTTTGGAGGGTTGTAACATAGGATTCGGAACAACCCAAGCTTAAAAAATGACTAGGATCTTATAGTTCCATCTTGAACATTGTCTTCCAATTCGGGGGCATATTCATATTGTTCTATAAGATCTGAAAATAGTGGGTCACACTTATAGAATTACTAAGTGTTAGTAAGTTCTTAACCGAAAATGGTAGCTAAATGACTGTTGGAGTTATTCTGGAGATAGTATTTAGTCAATAATGTCTTGCTTTAGTGAAGGAGTATTTGAATGCCCCTCGGTAGCACTTATTCTAACTCACTATAGTATCGTTGCAAATATAATAATGAAATTTGAGTACATTATTACTTTTTGCTAAAACTTGATTTGGATTTAGTTACAATTTACTAATAAGAATATGTTTAAAATTTCAGCATGTCGAATTCTTTTAAAATACTCGCTTCCGATTTAGTTAACGGTAATAACTATTCAACATGAAAATTACTAGCAAATAATGATTCAAAACAAGTTTTAAAGAGGATTTTCCTCTATCTCCCAACTCATCTAAAGTTTTGAACGATATAGATGAGAATGCAAAATCCGAACGACAGAGTAAATACGATTTAAGTCATTGAAACATGCATAGTGGAAAATGATAAAACGACCTGGATAATAGATTCATGTCCCGCTAATCATATCTATATTTTCTCTTAGGAAACTAGTTCCTAGAGACGACTTACAGAAGGCAAAGCAACCTTTAAGGTAGGGATCGGGGAGGTTGTTTCAGCTAAAGCAATGAGAGATATGAAGTTATTTATAGGAGATAGGTACATTTTACTTGAAAATGTCTATTACGTTCCTTCTATGAAAAGGAATTTAATATCCATCTCATGTTTGCTGGAACGAAATTACAAAGTTTTTTTTATAAAAAAAAAAATAATGAAGTGTTCATTACATCGAAAGATATTAATATTTGTTCTGCAAAATTAGAAAATAACTTGTACGTGTTAAAACCGACTGAGGTAAAAGTCGTTTTGAACATAGAGATATTTAAAACAATAGAGACTCAAAATAAGAAAAAGAAAATTACTTCAAATGCCTATCTTTGGCACTTAAAACTTGGTCACATCAATCTCAATAAGATTGAGAGAAGAACTGTCATCTAAATCAGTTAGAAGACAATTTATTACCACCGTGTGAATCTTGTCTTGAGGGTAAAATGACTAAAAGATCTTTTTCTGGAAAAGATCTTATAGCCAAAGAACCCTTGGAGCTAGTACATTCAGACCTTTATGGTTTGATAAATGTTAAAGTTAGAGGAGGGTATGAATATTTCATCAGCTTCGTTGATGATTATTCAAGGTATGGTCACATTTACCTAATACATCATAAGTCCGATATACTTGAAAAGTTCAAGAAATATAAGGCAGAGGTTGAGAACCAATTAGGTAAAAACTTAAAACACTTCGATCAGATCGAGGTGGTGAGTATATGGACTTGATATTCTAGGACTATTTGATAGAACACAGAATCCAGTCACAACTCACAGCACTTGGCACACCTCAACAAAATGGTGTGGCAGAAAGGAGAAATTGAAACTTGTTAGACATGGTTCGTTCTATGATGAGTTATGCTCAGTTGTCAAATTCTTTTTGGGAACACGCAGTTGAGACTTCGGTGTATATATTAAACATGATTCCCTTGAAAAATGTTTCTGAAACACCTTACTAGCTATAGAAAAGACGTAAAGGTAGTTTACGTCACTTCAGAATCTGGGGATTCCGAACTCCTGTTGGTGAAAAATCCTAAGAATTTAGAACATCCTTCGAAGGTATACCTATTTAGGTTACCCTAAAGAGACAAAAGGTGATTTGTTTTATGATCCTCAGGAAGATAAGATATTTATATCGGTAAATGTAATTTTCTTGGAGGAAGACCACATTCAAAATCATCAACCTCACAGTAGGCTGGTAATAGATGAAATGACCAGGGAAACCACAAATGCATCAACAAGAGTTGTAGATCGCGTAGATCCATCAACAAGAGTTGTTGATGAAACTGATACTTCACATCCTTCTCAAGAGTTGAGAGTGCCTCGACGTAGTGGGAGGTTGTACAATAGCCTGACTGGTAAATTGGTTTAACTGAAACTCAAGTCATCATATCAGATGATGGCTTAGAGGATCCATTAACTTTTAAACAAGCTGACGATATGCACAAGTGCACGCGATCGAAGTAATAAATCCCAAATAGGGTATCATCCTTAGGGACTAGCGTGAGCAAAATTTTCCTAACTTAGCTATCACAATTCTTTGTCAATTTTATCCAGGCAACCAAAAGATGATTTTTATCTATAACTACAGATAACAAAAATTCAGTCACACACAAGAACAATTCAGAGAAAAACAATTCCAAGGTGTTGTTTCATTTAGGGAATACAATGAATATGACATGCAATTGATTGGAATTGATAGATTGAGGCTAGAAGTTCTAAAATCAGGAAATCCTCTTTCGAGCTCAAACCATCCTAATAACTACCCATCGACCCGAATCTCTTCTATTGCCTGAATAGTTATAGCATTAAGACCCTTCAATCGCACCCCTTATTATTCTAAATTCACTCTCATGTAATTTTGAATAACAATCTAAATTATTGGGTCTAGCGAATTAAATTCTCTCTTGAGACATCTAAATAACTTAAGTTCATTCAATTAGTGGCCAGTTAATCAAAAGCATTAAGTGTTGGGTTTAATATCCTATAAACTCGTAGTTTGTAAATCATTAACATATTCTATTTCCAATAAAGACGTTATTGAGGTTATTCAATAAAAGATGTTATTGAATATGTAAGTTGGGAATATCTAACCTAAATCCAATAAACTAAGATCCTTGGCTATAACATGAATACTCGAAATATATGTAGAGACATATCATAGGATCAAGTTCAAGTATATAGCCAAAACTATCTATAGTATAAGGATAGGGTCGCGTACCTTATCTTAGGGACACTATGGACGCGGCTCACTTTCTATTAAGTACAAACGATGAGATCCTAAATCGTTCGTGTAGAGACATGTGAGTGGGGGCGTCCTATGCAATGAGTTTGCATAAGACAGAACCGCGAAATTAGTCACTTTCTCTTTATAACGCCGTTTACTGAAGAAACTGACTATTTCATAAGATGACCTAGGTAACTCGATCTTAATCCTGAGCTAACTATGAACTCCTATTTATACGAGATTATCTTTGATCTGCATGGGTGAGAGTGGTCAGATATCGCCGACTCAACAAGCCAACCATTTTGGGATAAGATCGGATAGATAGCTGGGGACATAGTCTCGCAAGACGGAATTCGCTCCTACCCATTTCAGGGATAGTAGAGAGGTTGTTCCCTTAAGTACTAACTCCAGGACTTGAACAAGGGGCCCCACCCTCTCCTTGGCCCGAGAGGGACTTAGGTTTGATGGTTGGACCACAAACCGATTGTTCATTAGAGGATTAGTGTAACTTAAGGAACAAGAAGTACTATAGGGGTAAAACGGGCATTTGACCCGAATATAGCTATGAACAACTTGTGAAGAATCGACTTACTGAAAATGGTTATATCAAGTGGACGAAAATATATCTACGGTGAGGGGAGTGTAGCTACTGGGCTATAATGGAGTGTCCCGGTAGTTAACGAATGTTGGTTAGCTTGGTTAATGAGATTAGCTAGTAGGTCCATTAGGTCCCCCTACTAGCTCATATCGGAATAAAGCCTAGAACATTTAGATAGGAAACTTTGAATCGTTCAAAATCTAGAAAGGGTATTATCGTCAATTGTGTTCGACACAATAATTTAATTATGAATTAAATTATTAAATGAGAGATAAAGTATTTAAAAGTGTTTTAAATACTATATACATGAATAAGGATTCATATATAATGGATTGCACAAGGTTAGAATGATTAATTGGATTAATCATATGAAATTAATTGGAAAAGTTTCAAATTAATTACCAAAAATTAATTTCAATTTAGAATTGAAATTAAAATTAAAATGCAAGCTAAAATCAGATTTTGGATCAAGGATAGTGAATTTTTTTGGAATCCCACTTATGCATGGTGATTCAAAGTGGAAAAACAACTCATCCATGCACTCTTGCATGTAATGTTACATGAACATCTAGAATCCATTATTGCTTGCATCTCCACCATGTGTCTTGCATCTTAAGGCTTCTTGATGCATGGATTCACTCTATAAGTAGAGGTAGAATCAGATTGAGAGCTGAAGACAACCATTTTCCATACTGTTATGCTGCTGGAATTTGGTCTCAAACTCACCTACCTTCATATATCTCTCTAGAGCTTGAACCTTCAAGCATTCCCTTCCCATTCCTTATCTCTGTAGACTCCCACAAGTCGTTCTTGGCTCGGAGAATAGTAGGAAAGACACTAGAGGTGGTCCATACACCATTCGTGAGCAAAGGAATCAAAGGGAGTTGCTGAATCGGTCTCCAAAAAGGTTGGTACAAATTCTGCGTTCTATTTACGGTATTTGGACAACATGCTTTCATTTTCTAAAATTGATGTAGTTAAGTGCCTCCGATCCTAAAATTACTTCCGCATGTGTTATATGAACACATTCATTAAACACAAATAATTTAGAAATCCATGCAAACTCAATCAATTGTAAATTCAAATACTCAAAGTAACATCCCTAAAATCTACAAAGAAGAACGATCTCCCCTCAATAGGTTTGAATCCCAGTCACAATCTTCTTGACTGTTGCCACGAATACTGGATTGTTCTTCAATAAAATTGCACGATCACGATCAATCTTCTTGTCATGACCAATCTAGAATCACTCTCAAATAAACTCTCAACCGAAATCTCGAGTCTTCAACAAAAAACGATTAGAATTGCTCTATTTCAGCTCTTGTACAGACTAGAATTCAAGTAAAATCTATCACAGTCGGCTCTCTATTTTTCCTCCTCTCCAGACCTGGTGGCGCAACGTTGTTATTTATAATATGCTTGTAGCGTTGCAATGCTAGCAGCATGCCTGTCGTGCGTCAAAGTTGTAGCATCGCAACACTGCCTTGTTTCAAATTGCTCTCAGGTTTGCAGTGTTACAACGCTTTTCCAATGCTGACTCCCTCAAGTTGCCTTCCAAATTTGCCTCTTTTCTTGATCTTGGGTCCTTGCTTTCTTCCTAATTCCATGGCCAACCCATAATTGCACAAAATTGGAGTTTTACCCCGGGTTTTTTTTTTTTTTTTTATCATTTTTGCATAAATTACTCCTGATGCTTAGTTTCCTGAAATTACTCAATAAACCACATCAAAATAAACAAAACAAGCAGGTAATAAAATAACTTTTTAGTTGCTTTTCACAAGCAATGGAAGATGTGGATAAGGAACAGTGGGTTAAAGACATGGATCTTGAAATGTAGTTAGTACTTCAATTCAGTCTGGAACCTTGTAGACCAACCAGAAGGTGTAAAACCCATTGGTTGTAAGTGGATCTACAAGAGAAAATGAGACCAAGCTGGAAAGGTACAGACCTACAAAGCTAGGCTTGAGGTAAAAAGGTTTACCCAAAGAGAAAGGGTGGACTATGAAGAAACTTTCTCTCCGGTTGCCATGATAAAGTCTATTAGAATACTCTTGTCCATAGCTACATTTTATGATTGTGAAATCTAAAAAATGGATGTCAAGACAACCTTCCTAAATGACTATCTTAAGGAGAGTATCAATATGTCTCAACCAGAAGGATTTATTGAACAGGGTCAAGAGCAAAATGTTTGCAAGTTTAATCGATCCATTTATGGATTGAAACAAGTGTCTCGATCCTGGAATATAAGATTTGATACTGCGATCAAATCTTGTGGCTTTGAACAAAATGTTGACGAACCTTGTGTTTACAAGAAAATCGTTAACAAAATTGTCACTTTTCTGGTTCTGTTTGTTGATGATATTCTACTTATAGGAAATAGAATTTTGGCTAACGTCAAGAGATGACTTGCTACACAATTCCAAATGAAAGATTTAGATGAAGCGCAGTATGTTCTTGGGATCCAAATAGTTTGGAACTGAAAGAACAAAACTTTAGCGTTATCTCATACATCTTATATAGACAAGATATTGTCTAGATATAAAACACAAAATTCCAAGAAAGGAATGTTACCTTTCAAACATGGAATTCATCTATTTAAGGAACAAATTCCTAAGACGCCTCAAGAAGTTGAGGTTATGAAACAAATTCCATATGCATCAGCAGTAGGGAGCTTAATGTATGCCATATTGTGTACTCGTCTCGACATATGCTATGAAATCGGAATAGTCAGCATATATTAGTCCAATCCTGGAGATGATCATTGGACTGTCGTTAAAAATATCCTCAAGTATCTTCGAAGAATGAGGGACTATATGCTTATGTATGGTGCTACGGATCTAATCCTTATTGGATACACTAATTATGACTTTCAGACCAATTTAGATTCTAGAAAATATACTTCAGGGTCAGTATTCACTCTGAACGAATGAGCTATAGTGTGAAGGAGTATCAAGCAAAGTTGTATTGCTGACTCCACCATAGAAGCTGAGTATATACACCGAGGAGACGTGATTGTCACGCAAATTGCCTCTGAAGACTGAAGAATCTCATACTGAGAGTTCCATGAGCGTGTTCGGATCGCTCTGATCTCACAGTGACCGAAATAGAACGATATACATACAACATATGCAATCAAAACTTAATTAACAACATGCTGTGAACAACAAATCATAAGGGAAAGAGTTTCATACCAGTTGAAGACTATCTTCAAACTTCAGAATCCCAACGCAGCGGAACCCTCCAATATATCTACCAACACCCGGCGGGAACATCGATTGCAGCAGCATGATCAACGTGAACATGAACGCCACAACGAGGACGACACCACAACTAATGAGCCCCGGGTATTCTTGGAGTGAAAACCCAAAGGGTGGGCTTTGGTGAATTTAGTAGAGGACGGAGGAAAAACGAGTCGTGTAGGCGATAAGCAAGTGGGAGGGAAAACAGCGCTATTGCATAGCATAAGTGCTTATCGTCTAGAGGAGCTACACGGTCGTGTAGGATTTACTGAACGTTTGTTTAGAAAAAGGTATACGATCGTTTAGCTAAATTGGCACACTATACAATCGCTTAGAGAAGCTGTCCGATTGTCTAAGCGATAGTGTGCAATCGTTTAGGCGCGAGGTATACGATCGTTTAGGTGGAGAACGCTATCGTTTAGGCTCTCAAACAATCGTTTTCTTTCACCAGCGCGCTTTCACGAAATCTTTTGGGCGGAATCACGGATATCGATTGTACTCTTCAAAATGAAAACTTTTTTTCATTTTAACTCATCGGTTACCATAACCGATGCTGTCCACTAACCCATGTCCAAACGTGATATTAGGATTAATTATCGTATAATTAATCAATCAATTAATAAATAAATATAATCATATTATATTTATATCCTATAGTTTGATATCATATATCTACTATAGTACTATAGTATTTTCTCCTCTACTTGATATAAATCATATTTATATCTTATTTCCTTCAAAATAATGTATCTCATACATTTGCCAATTATATCATATATAATCAACCAGTCCAATTATATCATATATAATCGAACTTCCTCTTGTCAATTTGAACATTTCAAATTAACCCAAATACTGGTTCTTGACTTTATCCAAGCTACCCAGGAGACCTAATGGACCTGTGGCTCGAAGCTCCAATGGTACGTGAATAGCTGACTAAACTCTTGAGCCACGAGATCCACTATCTGTTAACTGTTAGGCATTCTACTAAAGACCAACAACTGAACTCTTCTTACCACAGATATATTTTTGTGTCCATCGGATATAACCAATCATGAGTACGATGACCCTTCACAAATGCTCGTAAGTACAGCTGAACCAAATTACCGTTATGCCCCTGTAGTTACATCTCACTTCTTAAGAACCACTGATTCCTCTAATGAACAATACAACATAGTCCAGCTATGTGTGAACACCTTTCGAGCCAAGAGAAGGTGTGTGGCGCCACATCGTTCAAGCCCCAGAATCAGCCCTTAAAGGAGCCATCTATCTACTTACCCCTACCTCGGGAAAGAAGTGAATTCCATCTTGTGCAGCTGAGTTCCCAGCTCCCAAATCAAAAGAATCCCCAAAATGGTAGGTTTGAAGCGGCGACCTGACCAATCACACCCATACAAATCAAAAAACCGCCCTCAATGGCAAAAGTTCCCAATTTACTCAGGATTGAGGTCATGTTACCTATGGTCATCCTAGTGAAGTGAAGTCTCTATCATGAACGGTATTATATAACGAGACGTTAATATTTCGTGGTCAGGTCCTATACAAACTCTTTGTATAAGATGCCCCTACTCGCATGTCCCCAACACGAATGATCAGGATCAAACCATCTATGACAAGTCATTACACTTGTGACCATTCCACAAAGCAGGCCGCGTCCGTAGCATTACCAGGATAAGGTTTCCCTCCTTTATCCATATACTACAGACCATTTTGGTTATCACTCAAGACATGATCCACTTATATGTCACCACATACATGCTTGAGTTACATACAAATAACCAAGGATTTTATGTTTATTGGTTTGTGGTAAAGCAAATAAAACAAGTAAATGAACAAAATACAAGATATGAAGTAAATATCATATATTAACAATACAAACATTCGTACATACTATTTACAAACGACAGGACACGGGACTTTAGGGCATCAACACCAACAATCTCCCACTTGTCCTAAAGCGAAGTGGG
Organism: Benincasa hispida; assembly: GCF_027475165.1. NCBI lineage: Eukaryota > Viridiplantae > Streptophyta > Magnoliopsida > Cucurbitales > Cucurbitaceae > Benincasa > Benincasa hispida. The sequence continues at coordinate 56,857,364 of NC_143482.1, forward strand.
GTGTACAATAAACTAGTACAAAACAATAAACTAGGGCATAAAAGCCCAGTACAAAAAAATCTTCCACTTGCCCTTGTTTAGCCACGAGCAATCCTGTAGACCCATGCTCCGTAGGTTACGCTTAAACACTGTAGCCGTGAGAGCCTTCGTAAATGGGTCAGGAACATTAAAATGGCCTGGGTTAGACTGATCCGTCTCATCTCCTCAGCCTCTTGAGGCATCTTAGGACACATGTCCTTAGACAAAGTGACTCCATGCCTGAACGGCAATAAGCCCCTCTTGGAGTCCTGCATCGAGTACTTGAGCAACATCTTGTCAATGTATGATGCCTGAGATAGTGCTAGCACTTTGTTCTTACGATCGCGAAATATCTTTATACCTAGAACAAACTGAGTCTCTCTCAAATATTTCATTTGGAATTGGGTCGCTAGCCAGTTCTTAACTACAATCAGTAGATCTACATCATTCCCAATGTGTAGGATATCATCTACATACAACACTAAGAGGACTACTAAGGCATTGATGACCTTCTTGTAGACACAAGGTTCATCAACATTTTGGTCAAAGTCATACGACTTGATTACAGTATCAAACTGTATGTTCCAAGATCAAGACGCCTGTTTTAGTCCATAAATGGACCGATTCAATTTGTAAACCTTTTGCTCTTGACCTTGGGCTATGAATCCCTCGAGCTGCACCATAACAATGGTCTCCTAAAAATTGCCATTCAGAAAGACTGTCTAGACGTTCATTTGCCAGATCTCATAATTATAATAAGCTACATTGGACAGAAGGATGTAGATCGACTTTAACATGGATACAGGCAAGAAAGTCTCCTCATAGTCGACTCCCTCTACCTGGGTATAACCCTTTGCCACAAGTCGAGCCTTGAAGGTCTGTACCTTCCCATCAGCACCCCGTTTACGCTTGTAGATCCATTTACAACCTATAGGGCGAACCCCATCAAGCTGATCTACAAGATCCCATACTGAGTTAAATTACATTGACTCCATCTCGAGATCCATGGCCTTGACCCATTCATCCCGATCAACATCCTTCATTGCCTTCTTATAAGACAACGGATCCTCAATGTCGCCATCTGCTACCATATAAAGGATTTCCGTGAAACCCAAATAGTGAACGGGTGGGTTTGCAACCCTCCCACTACGTCGAGGTTCCCTAAACTCTTGAGGTGGATCTGACCTACTGGATGAACTCCTATCAACAACTTTTGTTGATGTAGTAGGCTCTTCAACACTTTTGTTGAAGTTTCAGTAGTTTCATTGGAAAGTTCACGTAACACGACTTTGATTCGTGGACTGTGCTCCCTTATATGATCCTCCTCTAGAAAAGTAGCGTTTGTTGAAACAAACACCCTATTTTCCGTCGAATCATAAAAATAACCCCCTCGTGTACCTTTGGGGTAGCCTACAAAGAGGCATAACCTCAACCATGGTTCCAACTTATTGGGATTAGCCTCAAGCACATGTGTAGGGCATCCCCAAATGCGAAAGTGACGTAAACTAGCTTTACGCCCATTCCACAACTTCAGAGGTGTTTTGGCAACACTCTTGGAGGGAACACAGTTGAGTATGTACACCATAGTCTCCATTGCAAAACCTCAAAACAAGTTTGATAAGGAAGCGTAACTCATCATCGAGCGAACCATGTCTAACAAGGTCCTATTTCTCCTCTCCGCTACACCATTCTATTGAGGTGTACCTGACACTGAGAGTTGGGAAACGATTCCATGTTCTATCAAATAGTCCTGGAATATCGAGTCCAAAAACTCTCCACCTCGATCTAATCGAGGTGTTTTAATCCTTCTATCTAATGCGTTTTCAACTTCAGCCTTGAACTCTTTGAACTTTTCAAAGGATTCAGACTTCCATTGCATAAGATAAACATACCTATACCTTGAGTAATCATCAGTAAAACTGATAAAATACTCATAGCCACCTCGGGCTCGCACATTCATAGGATCACAAAGGTCATAATGTACTAACTCAAGAGGCTTCATGGCTCTATAACATTTTCCAGTAAAAGGTCGTTTAGTCATCTTACCCTAAAGGCAAGATTCGCACACTGGCAAAGAATTTTCTTCTAACTCACTTAGAAGTCCATTCTTTATCAATCTCTCAATCCTATTGAGATTGATGTGCCCTAAATGTAGATGCCAAAGTTTGGCATTTTCTTTTGGAGAAATTCGTCAACATTTTGATTGAGTTATGGAAGTTCTGAACATTTCAGTATTATGGAGGGAATTAATGGCTAACGGCCTTAACACATATAAATTCGATTCTAGATTTGTTGTGCAAATAAAAACACCATCTTTATGAATAAACGCTTTATTCACATCAAAAGAGACAGTATATATACATTGCAATAAACACTTTACAGAAATAAGGTTTCTTTTTAGTTCAGGAACAATATATACATCACTTAAGATAAGAAACCTATTATGTAAAGCTAACTGGAGTCCTCCCACGGCCACAGCTGAGACGACGTGCCTGGTGCCTACTCGCATCGTCATTTCACTAGCCTCTAGCTATCGCCAAGATCTAATCCCCTGAAAAGAAGAACAAACATGGTTAGTGGCGCCTGAATCAATTATCCAGGCAGAATCATCATTCTCCATTAAATAAGTTTCAAGCCTAAGTAAATCCCATTTATCTTTATCGGCCTTGGCCTTAGCCTTGCCTACTTTCTTCTCTTTCAAATATAAAGGACAGTTCCTCTTCCAGTGTCCATCTTGGTTGCAATGGAAACACTTTCCTTTAGTAACTTGTGGGTGCCTCCTTGGGGCGACAGGCGGTGGGTTAGCAGGTGCCTTCCCTTTACCCTTACCACTCTTCTTCTTCTTCCCCTTTGCAGATTTAGAAGAAGAAGGTGTAGACTTTGTTCCTGAGGTCGAACCTCTATGGAACGCCCTGGAGGATGAAGCAACATTTGCCTCACCCTTCTACCTCTTCTTACTTTCCAGTAAACATTGGTATGTCTGTAACTTGTTTATTGTTTTGTACTAGTTTCTTATACTGGGCTTTTATGCCCTAGTTTATTATACACCCCACTTCGCTTTAGGAAAAGTGGGAGATTGTTGGGGTTGATGCTCTAAAGTCTCGTGTCCTATAGTTTGTAAATAGTATGTACGAACGCTTGTGTTGTTAATATATGATATTTACTTCACATCTTGTATTTTGCTCATTTACTTATTTTATTTGCTTTACCACAAACCAATAAACATAAAATCCCTGGTTATCTGTATGTGACTCAAGCATGTATGTGGTGACATACAAATGGATCATGTCTTGAGTGATAACCAAAATGGTCTGTAGTATATGGATAAATGAGGGAAACCTTATCCTAGTAACGCTACGGACGTGACCCGGTTTATTGAATGGTCACAAGTGTTGTGACTTGTCATAGATGCTCTAATCCTGATCATTCATGTTGGGGACATGCGAGCAGTGGCATCCTATACAAAGAGTTTGTATAAGACCTGACCACGAAGTGTTAACGTCTCGTTATATAACATCGTTCATGACAGAGACTTCACTTCACTAGGATGACCATAAGTAACATGACCTCAATCCTAAATGGATTGGGAACTCCTGCCATTGAGGGCAGTTCTTTGATTTCTATGGGTGCGAGTGGCCAGGTCGCTGATTCAAACCTACCATTTTGGGGATTCCTCTGATTTGGGAGTTGGGAACATAGCTGCACAAGATGGAATTCACTTCTTCCCCGAGGCAGGGGTAAGTAATAGATGGCTCCCTTAAGGGCTGATTCCGGGCTTGAACGATGTGGCACCACACACCTTCTCTTGACACTCCCAGGGTGCCTCGAGGTGATGCGCAGTAATTTTATTCAACCTAATGAGGGAGATCGAGGGATATGTTGTCGCACTTCCCGCTCTCACTTACTATGAACACTCTCTCTATCCACCTCGATATTGACCTACCCAAACACCATCCGTTGGGGGGACACGCCAAAGGTGCCGCGAGGCCGAGGATAGATCTCACGGTGTAGACTATTTAGAAGAAACGTGAAAGGTTTAAGTGAAGCATCTTATGCCCCAAGTACCTCCCACTGAATGTTCTACCTAGGGGTTCATTAACCTAGACAATCCAGCTACTGATTTTAGTCTTAAGTCGTCTTTTTAAACTCTGCTCATAAACAACGTTTGTCTATGAAATATGAACAAGTTCAAATAGTCACATTTAAACACTTTAATGGACGGTCTCTAACTTGCATGCATGCATCAAATCTATCTAATTCACCTTTCCAAGTAAGTTCCCAGGTAGGGGTGTTACGTTTCCGTCAACTTAAATACCCCAGCCTAGACAGAACCCGCCTTAGACAAAAGGTCCCTTATAGATAGATTTGCTACACTTTAACCTTTTATTAGCCAATTTAATCCTATTAAACTGATTAAAAGATTAAAGCCTTAGGGTTGCTAATCGTATTAAAATCGTGATCTTAGGTTTATGTGATCCAAGTTTTAAACATTTTAAAACCATGAATTAAACCTAGGTGAGCATGCATATCTTTCTTATTTCTTTTAGTTCTACTTTCTCTTTAACTTTTAAAAAGAAACAACTAAAACCATTGCACACAACGAGTCATTTATAACATTTATAAAGTAACCTATGTGTCATGCTTCATGCAATGTCCGGTCATTACTATATATAACTTTAATATAACGCGTAACAATCAAGCAAACATGTTATCATTCACCCTTATACTATAACAATTATAATATAAAGATGATGCATGTCAATGCTTTTTATGTATGCATAAATATAACTCTTATATTATATGATGCATGAGCATGCTCTTACATAATTAAAATCATGCTTCTCTAAATTATAACAATTACAATAAAGAGATGATGCATGACCATTGCATAACCTAAAGTGGGATTTACTATATGTACATACCATATGACATATAAAGACATACATCGCATGTAATAAACAAATGATTAATGGACCGGGATGAGCCTTTACAAAAAACGGAATGAAAAAACCCTATCTATTACATTTTTCATCGAGCAAACCGGTTCATAGGCGAACCAGGTCTTGAACTGCTAGAAGGTCTTTATCATGTAGCAAACTCTGCAAGTAGATGATCGTTCAGCGCACACTAGATGATAGAAGTATAAGGGGATCGTGTAGATGACGACGAGGTTGCAAAGCCTGACCGTCCATGCGATCGTGTAGCGCGACGACAGGTAAACGATTTACCTTAAGTTACTAAGTGATCATTTAGTCAGTTACTAAGCGATGAAGCTTGCTAACTTAAACAATCGTCTAGCGCGCACACTTTAAATGATACGCGAGCGTCTCATCGTCTACGCGATGCATGCAACCATGTAAACAATTTATCTTGCGATACTAAGCGATCGTTTAGTCAGTTGCAAGCGATGAAGCTTACTGACCTAAACAATCGTCTAGCGCGCTCGTGCATTAAACGATCCGCGAGCATCTTATTGTCTACACGATGTGATACTCAGCTATCGCGTACTCGATCATCAACTCGATGCGACCAACTCTTGATTGCATTCACCATCGTTTAACCGATGCGTTCATTAGCGATCGTGTACTTCTTCATCTTTACGATGCAATGGACAGCAATCACGTAGAACTTCTTCTGCATGATGCGATCAACCCTAGATCACCTTCTTCCTCGAAGAGCTGCAACGCTTGCCTAGAACTTCGACGAACGACTCAAAAATTCAAACAAATTTTGAATATAGACTCGATAACGATTATTAATGCCCTAAAACGCAGGGGGCTTTACAAATAACCCCAAATGTAAAAGGATCTTAAACAAACCAAGGATAATCATCCCGAAAACATCCATTAATCCGACAAATCCACAACAGATTTAACAATTAAACAGCGTAGAAATGCACCCACCATGAATGTAAAAGTCATTTCATTGCAACAAATGAAATCAAAGTACAGAACCTGTCTCTGATACCAATTGATATATCTCATATCGAGAGTTCCATGAGCGTGTTCGGATCGCTCCAATCTCACAGTGACCGGAATAGAACAATATACATACAACACATACAGTTATGCAATCAAAACTTAATTAACAACATGCTGTGAACAACAAAATCATAAGGGAAAGAGTTTCGTACCAGTTAAAGACTATCTTCAAACTTCAGAATCCCAATGCAGCGAAACCCTCCAATATATCTACCAACGCCCGGCGGGAACGTTGACTGCAGCAGCACCATCAACGTGAACACGAATGCCGCAATGGAGAAGACACCACAACTAATGAGCCCCGGGTATTCTTGGAGTGAAAACCCAAAGGGTGGGCTTTGGTGAATTTAGTAGAGGACGGAGGAAAAATGAGTCGTGTAGGCGATAAGCAAGTCGGAGGGAAAACAACGCTATGGCATAGCATAAGTGCTTATCGTCTAGAGGAGGTACACAGTCGTGTAGGATTTACTGAACATTTGTTTAGAAAAAGGTATACGATCGTTAAGCTAAATTGTCACACTATACAATCGTTTAGAGAAGCTGTCTGATCGACTAGGCGACAGTGTGCAACCGTTTAGGCACGAGGTATACAATCGTTTAGGTGGAGAACGTTATCGTATAGGCTCTCAAGCGATCGTTTTCTTTCACCAGCGCGCTTTCACGAAATCTTTTGGGCGGAATCACGGAATATCGATTGCACTCTTCAAAATGAATATCGTATAATTAATCAATCAATTAATTAATAAATATAATCATATTATATTTATATCCTAGAGTTTGATATCACATATCTACTATAGTACTATAGTATTTTCTCCTCTACTTGATATAAACCATATTTATATCTTATTTCCTCCAAAATAATGTATCTCATACATTTGCCAATTATATCATATATAATCAACCAGTCCAATTATATCATATATAATCGAATTTACTCTTGTCAATTTGAACATTTCAAATTAACCCAAATACTAGTTCTCGACTTTATCTAGGCTACCCAGGGGACCTAATGGACCTGTGGCTCGAAGCTCCAATGGTACGTGAATAGCTGACTAAATTCTTTAGCCATGAAATCCACCATTCGTTAACTGCCAGGCATTCCACTAAAGACCAATAGCTAAACTCTTCTTACCACAGATATATTTCTGTGTCCATCGGATATAACCAATCATGAGTACGATAACCCTTCACTGATGCTCGTAAGTACAACTGGACCAAATTACCGTTATGCCCCTATAGTTACATCTCACTCCTTAAGTACCACTGATTCCTCTAATGAACAATACAACATAGTCCAACTATGTGTGAACACCTCTCAGGCCAAGAAAAGGTGTATGGCACCACATCCTTCAAGCCCCGGAATCAACCCTTAAAGAAGCCATCTATCTACTTACCCCTACCTCGGTGAAGGAGTGAATTCCATCTTGTGCAGTTGAGTTTTCAGCTCCTAAATCAGATGAATCCCCAAAATGGTAGGTTTGAATTGGCGACCTGGCCACTCGCACCCATACAAATCAAAGGACCGCCCTTAATGGCAGGAGTTCTCAACTCACTCAGGATTGAGGTCTTGTTACCTATGGTCATCCTAGAGAAGTGAAGTCTCTGTCATGAACGATGATATATAACGAGACGTTAACACTTCGTGGTAAGGCCTTATACAAACTCTTTGTATTGGACGCCGCCGTTCACATGTCCCTAACACGAATGATCAGGATCAGACCATCTGTGACAAGTCACAACACCTGTGACCATTCCACAAAGCAGGTCGCGCCCATAGCGGTACCAAGATAAGGTTTCCCTCCTTTATCCATTTTGGTTATCACTCAAGACATGATCCACTTGTATCCACATACATGCTTGAGTCACATACAGATAACCAGGGATTTTATGTTTATTGATTTGTGGTAAAGCAAATAAAACAAGTAAATGGGCAAAATACAAGATATGAAGTAAATATCATATATTAACAACACAAGCGTTCGTATATACTGTTTACAAACTTTAGGATACGAGACTTTACGTCATCAACCCCAATAGAGACAACTTGGTTGATCCATTTACAAAGGCCCTTTCGGCTAAAGTGTTCGAGGATCACCTAGTAGGACTAGGACTACGAGATACAACTAGGGCAAGTGGGAACAATAATGGGTATCTGATGCCCTAGTTTACTGTTTTTATTATTTTCGTTTTCTCTCATTGAACTCAACATTGTATATATTTATGAACTGGATTTTTAGTCCAAGTGGGAGTTTATTGGGTTGTATGTCCTAAATCTATAGTTTATAGAGTTAAATATTTTCTATTATCAATAAAGATACTATTCAACATTTCTTCAATAAAGTTGTTATTGAATTTGTAAATTGCACTTGTAAAGACTAATCCAATAAACTAAGATCCATGTTTAATATATGAATACTTGGATTAGGTTCGAGTAAATTGTCCAAATGATCTATAGTATACGAATAAGGTTGGGTGCCTTATTCTGGTAACACTATCAGATGCGGCCCACTCTGTAGTTGTTACAATTTGTTATATGGTACTACAAACGAAGTGATCCTATTTCGTTCATGTATTGACATGAGGAGTGGGGGCATCCTATGCAATGAGTTTACGTAAGATCCGACCAAGAAATAAGTCACTCTTACTTTATAGCGCTGTTTAGCTTAGATGACCTAGGTAACTCGATCTTAATTCTGAGCTAACTATGAATTCCTGTTTATTCGAGATTATCTTTTGATCTGCATATGTGAGAGTATCCAACAACACTGCTCAATAAGCCTCCCACTTTGGGAATAAGATCGGGTAGATAGCTAGGGACATAGAGTGTAAGCTGGAATTCACGTCTACCCGATTTAGGGATAGGAGGAAGGTTGTTCTCTTAAGTGCTGAATCCAAGTCTTGAACATGGGGCCCCACCCTCTCATTGGCCTGAGAGGGATCTGATTTAGTGATTGAATCACAAACCAATTGTTCATCAGAGGATCAGTGGAACTTAAGGTGCAAGACGTAATTTCGAGGGTAAAACAGCATTTTACCCAACTATTATTACAAACAACCTGTGAAGGGTCGACTTACTAATTATGGTTAAATCAAGTTGACACAAATATATCTACAGTGATGATGTGTAGATATATTCTAATTAATTAAATAATTAAGCCATAAAAAATGCATTGCATCAATATAATATAACAATTATATTATTGCTATGAATGTGTCAGGCTCAATGCATCTTGATTTCCATATTTAAATAATATAACTCCTTATATTAAGTTAAACATGAAATCATACAAACATGCTCTACACATTGTATTAAATATAACTATTTATATTTAACCCATGTAATTACATGTTTCATGCTTTATTAATTTCATCAAATTAACAGAACAATTATATTAAATAAAACGTAAAATTAAATAATCATGCATTATCACATACAAACTATTATAATATATAAAATTGTATGAGCATGCTTAGCCTAAAGTGAAATTTTATCTAGGATGAAATTAAAGAATAAAATTACATTAATTTTACAAATTTTATACTAAAAAATACTTCAACCCCTCCAAAACCGGACCAAACCGCCCCAACCTCGACTCCGATTTGATATATTTATATTTTTAATATTTTATAAATATATATTTATAATATATAAAATAACTTATTTATTTGTATGTCTATAATGTATAGACTTATAGTATTGTGGAGCCCAATATTAAATATCTAAATTTTAAATCTAAGCTCAAAAATCAAGCCCAAATTTTAATCAAATTTTAAATAAAATTTTAATTAGAAAAATGGGGAATCCCCATGGGAAATGAGAAATGGGGCCCTGTGAGGACCCCATTTCCTCGACGGAGAATCCCCGCCCCCGTCCCCGCCTTCAAATGGTAGGGATGGGGGAGAATTTCCCCCATGGGGCCGAGGGACGCGCCCCCCCCCCCCGACCCGGCCCCGTTGCTAACCCTATGTACATCTGTTTTTCGTCATTTTTGGCCAAAAAATGGTCAACTTACAGAAGACTTAATTTACAATTTAAATGCCCAAATTGCATAGGCCCTTACATGATTGAATCATATAAAAAAATTATAAATTCTAAGGATAATTAACCAAATTAGTTCACAGCAAATCCCAACATTCATAATGTAGATCCCACTTTAAATTAAAAATAAATAAATTTTAATTTGTTAATTAAAATTCTGAGATGACTCTGATACCAATTGTTGGGATAAAATCCCAACCACTGCGAAAAATTTTCACACTATTTTCATATTTCAATTACAAATTAACAGATGAAATAAAATCTAGAAACTTCTTACTCTCGTTGACGAATCCGGACGACTTCACCAATTTTTTGGATCTACAATCTTGATTCCTCTTCTCAAAACAATTAATCACCACAAAATGGTTTCACCAATATTCTCCTTGGGCTAGTAAGGTAAAAGGAGGTGGGATCTTAGAGAGAATTTTCTACAAAGAAAAATCTCAAAGACTAGAGCCAAAGAGAAAAAACAATTATGTGATAGTGAGAGAGCTATTTTGAGAGAGATGAGAGAGTTAGGAGAGGATCTCTCTTACTCCCATATAACTCCCCACGTTGGGTCTTTGTTGTAATTAATTTTTTTATTTAAATTAATTAAATCAAATTTAATTTATTTAATTAAATAATAATAAATTCATTTAATTTAAAAATAAACTAAATCAAAATTTAATTTATTAATGTTGGGATTGATGCCATAAATCTCGTAGGATCCCGTAGTTTGTAATTGTATTGTACAAACATTTTATTTATTTAGTAAAATATGAGATTTTTTATTTGACATTTAGTAGCATTAAACCCACAAACCAATAAACTAACATCCAAGGTTATCATATGTAGCTTAAACATGTATTTAGAGACATACATGTGATCATGTTTAAGTGATAACCTAAATGATCTGTAGTAGATGGATAAGACTGGATAACGGGTGACACTACGAGTATGGTCCGCTTTGTAGATGTAACAATTGTTGTAAAGTGCTATAAATGATTTGATCTTGATCATTCATGTAGAGACATGTGAGCGAGGGTATTTTATACAAAGAGTTTTGTATAAGACTGGACCACGAAATGACTAGTCTCATGATATAAAGTCATTCATAATAGAGACTTATATTTCACCAGAATGACCATAGGTGATGAATCCTGAATGAGTCATGAACTCCTACCTATGAATGCAGTCCTTTTATTTGTATGGGTGAAAGTTGTCAGATCGTCGACTCAATAAATCTACCATTTTGGGGATTCATCTGATTGGAAAGCTGGGAACACAGCTACACAAGACGAAATTTACTCCTTCCCCAATGTAAGGTTAGTAGATAAATTTCTCCCTTAAAGGTTGATTTTGAGGTTTGAACAATGTGGTGTCACAACCTCTCTTAGATAGAGAGATGTTTAGTCATAGTTGGACTATGACTTATTGTTCATTGAAGGGATCAGTAGTACTTGAGGAGTTAAATGTAACTACATGGACAAAACAGTAATTTTGCCCTAGTTGTACTTATGAGCAATTTGTAAAGGGTCATCGTGTTTTTGATTGGTTATAGCCAATGAACACAGAAACATATCTGTAGTTGCAACGGTCTTTAGTGGAGTGTCCAATAGTTAATGGATGTTGAATAATTAATTAAACTCCTTTAATTAATTATTTGAATATGAATCAAATATTAACTTTGTAAATTGGATTCATATAATTGAATTTAATATAAATGAGATTTATATTAAATACCATTGACGAGAGAATTAAAACTATAGGTTATATTGTATATGATACAATATTAAACCATAGGTTATATGTTATATATGATATAACATATAGTTATATATATATACAATAATTTAGTTATTATATATATGTATATAATGGTTTTATTTTTAAATTAAAATTAATTTATTAATTATATTAATTTTAATTTTGAATTTTAGGGAGGGAAATAACTTCCCTCCCCTGATCTCTCTCAACTCATGTAATGAGTGAGAGATTACGTGAGATTTTTGTGTGGTTTTTGTCTTTTTTTTTCACATAAGAAATTACAGAGATGGTATCCAGTAGGATTCTCTGAGAAAATTCCAAAAAATCTCCCTCTCCTCTCAATCTTTCCCTCTACCAAAATTCACAAAGCCCACCACTCCTGTAATTCCCATCCCAAGATAATACATAAGACTTCTTGTGGTGGTGTCCATAGTTCGAGGGTTTCGAGTTTGTGACAGTACATGGCCATCAGAGATCGTTTTTGTCGTGAAAATTTGGAAGAGGGAATTCGTGAAGAAACTTATTCTTCAAAGGTAAAGGTTTCTTAACCCTAATTTCTCTTTTTTCCTTTTTGATGGCATGTTGTATTTTGATTTGCATATTCTGTATTCTGTAAAATTTGTATAATTCTGTGAAAACTAAATTTGGGCCGATCCTCGCTTCCACATTAGGACCTCACCAATTCCTTCAATTAAAATAAATTATATAATTATTATTAAATCAAATTAATTAATAATAATTAAATATCTCATATTTAATTAAATGTGCACTAGAATCATATTCTAATACACCCCATTCTCATAATCTATAGTTTTAACTCAATTAATTTAATTAAATTAGATAATTAATTAATTATTCAATTAATCAATCATTAAATTAAATATCACATATTTAATTTTACCTTATAATTGAATCACATTAAATTATTTTTCTCTCGTATTACCTATAGTTTTAATGTGCATCTAATGCGCATTAATTATAATCCATAGTTTTAATATGAATTTTATTCATATTAAATTTAATATTTGAACTCCTCCAAATATTTAATTCTCCTATAAATTAATTTTGAATCAAATTCAAAATAAATATGTATTATAAAGTTTAATTAATTATAATGTATCATCATACATTATATTCTTTCCCTTACCAAATTTGAACATTTCAAATTACTTTAATTACCTCATTACCCTTTATGAGTTACTAGTGGGATTTAATGAACCTACAGATCAGAAGCCCTGATAATATGAGATTAATTTATTGAACTCATTAACCAAGTTATTCAATATTCGCTAACTGTGGGTACACTCCTATAACAATCAATATTTGCTAACTGTGGGTACACTCCTATAATGATCAATATTCGCTAACTGTGGGTACACTCCTATAACGACCTGGCTCCCTAGAACTTGAACTAGGCCGTTACTATAAACATGCATGCATGCAATTCAAATTGACATCTTTTTATGACTTAGTAAATCCAAATAAATAACATAAAATAATTAACTTTATTAAAACTAAATAACTCTTCATTTAGAATGGTACCTTAAAACCATAAAACTAAACTAGAAAATGGTTCCAAAAGTCTAAAACGCAAATACCAATACTTGAGTTCAAATATCAAGGCTAGAAATTTTAAAACATAAAATCCTGAAAACATAAGCGGAAGCATATGACTGGTTCTAGTGGCTCGTTCACGGATTCGGCTTGTCATTCGCCAACGTGTTCTTACCCTTACCTAAAAAATAAACATGAGAAAGAATGAGTATAAAATACTCAGTAAGTAACCCCACTGCCGAGGTCAGGCTAAACATTTATGTCCTCTAGATGCTTGATAACTGGTAGGAATACAAGTTATTACAGCTCAAATAAGTAAAACAATGAGAGAATGCGATGGTAAAATAGACAATATCATGTCTGAAAGCGCTAAACTGAAAGGAATTGCGATCGCGAGCGCTCATCGCATAAAAGCAATTAATTTACCTATTTTATGCAGATACAATGTGTAATGATAATTTTACTCTTTCAGCATGTGAACAAATATGAATGTGAATGAATGAATTATGCAAGCTCATGTTGCCATAAACTTGATGACGTAGAAATGGATTGTAGATAGAATGTCATGCTGTGTTATCGCTTAGGCACATTTTATGCGATACTACTTCTGGATATATGCGTTGTTAACTATATGCTTGTAGTATGCTATGGAGTAATGTGTTGTCACAAGTTTCCTTGCGCTGAAACCAAGTATAATTCCAACGCAAGTTTCTCAGAGTAATCCGAGGTCGAACACAGGGATTTTTGTCGTTAATGTGTTATATTTGTGATATATGCAACCAATTTTTACAATTAATAAAGATTGTGTGTTTGTACAGAAAAGTAAATTGCGGTAAAGTAAAATTGTGTAGATAAACTAAAGTTGCGTTACTAAAATAAATTGCAATGAAAATAAACCTAAGCTAATGTGATGCAAGATACAAGATACATAGTATACATATACATAGAGGACAGAGAGAGCAAGGAGACGAGGAAAAATACAAGAGATATCGCTCCCAGACAGATAGAGAGACTGCTAGAGAGCAACACAAAGGAGAGAGGGCCAACACTTGCGAGAGCAAGAATACACAACTATAACAGAGTTGAAGTGATAAAGAGCAGTGTAAAAGGCTACGGGAAGCAAGACATTGCTTACCGGGCTTCTTATCTCTCAAATCCATTTGTTATTTTGTATTCAGTACTTTATTCGCAGAAAATGGAAACTTCATTTCAATCTATGTTCAATCGCTCCACACCACGCATGAGTAGCTAAATTTCTGAATGGGTTGAGAAATACTTAGTTAGCATGACTTAAGATTTACATTGTATGCGATCATCTTGTCTTATGTATGCATCATTCACCCTTTGGACATACTTGAGAGAGTAGTCTAAAGATAGAATCTAGGCTTGAGAGAGTTAGATTAGAATTGCATAAGCAAGAATTAGAAACTTAGGCATAAGTTTTGTTGCTATTTACACATCACATGCGCCCTAGAAATAGGAATGATAGTATGCGGTCACCTTGTTTTATGTGTGCATTATTCAGCATCGCATAGGCAAGAGTAGAGACTTAGAAATAAGTCCTATCAATTGTTTCACATATACATCGCATGCGTCCTAGAAATAGGAATTATGGCATTCTGCATTGAGAAATAAAGTACTGTTATTTATGTATAGCTTGATCGCATAACTTGTGCACAATCTTAGGAAATGTTACCTAAATCCCTTCTCAACCCCTTCATTGCATACTTATTGTAACTCTATGCTTTCATCACTCAGCATTCAAACTCCGTCGCATAGGAAAAATCTAAATCAAAACACTATCCACTTCATTTTTTTTTACACAGCAATAAAATCAAAGAGTCTGTCGCTAGTAGTCCCTGTGTTCGACCTTGGACTTACCAAGAAACGTAAGAAGACTTATACTTGGGCCTTGTTAGGAAAACTTGCATGATCACCGCATAACACACATCATCAAAAACTCACACCATCACATCATAATTCTACGCATCAAGTTTTTGGCTCCATTGCCGAGGACTACGGTATAGTTGCGCCAACATCAAACCTCTTTGATTCTTTTGCAGCTTTTGACCTTTGTGCATTTTCATTCCTTCGGTAAAGGAAGAAGCAAGCGTCGCATGAGCAAAGGACACGCTTCTGAGCCCAATTACGACTCAGAGATCGAAAGAATATTTCGTAGAAAACAGAGAAACAGACGTAGACAACAAGGAAGAACTCACAGAATGGCTGAACAACTGGAAGAACAAGCCGCAAATGTAAATAACATAATGGAAAATCCTATCCTACTAAAAAATGATCGCAATAGACCCATCTGGGACTATGCGTCACCAAACTTGTATGATTTCTCCCCAGGAATCATGAGGCCAACATTGGATGGATCAAGGTTTGAGATGAAGTCGATAATGTTACAGATGATACAGACAGCAAGACAGTTCGGTGGATGGCGTGGCAAGATCCGCATGCCCATCTCTGAAGCTTCATTAAAATTTGTAACACTTTGTGTTCCCTAATATCTCCACTAAAGAAGTTCGACTTATGCTATTTCTATTTTCACTATGCGATAAAGCAAGAAAATGGGCATACTCCCTCGAACCAGAAGAAATAACTTCATGGGAGCAGGTTGTGAAGAAGTTCATGAAGAAGTATTTCCCTCCTACAAAGAATGCCGGAAGGAGGAAGTTGATCACAAATTTTGAACGATAAGAAGATGAATCGCTCAGTGACGCTTGGGCGAGATTCAAGAGATTAGTGCGTGACTACTGATGCTTGATTTTATGAAGTGAATTATGGATGATATGCGATGGTGAAATTGCGTTGAGCACTCAAGTTTCCTCAGCGGAATCCAAGTGTAAACTCCACTGAGCTTCCTGGTAAGTCCAGGGTCGAACTAAGGGACTTGTGAAAACAGGTTGTGTTGGTAATTTTTAGGAAAACCTTGCGGTAACCAAATAAATAAATAGTTGTTAAGGTTATTGTTTGCGATGATAAAAAAATAACAAATCCAGCGGAGTTTGAAAAGAGTTGATGAACAGAAGATACGATGAGGATACGGTGAACGGGTTGAGAAGGGTTTCGGCTAACACTTCCTAAGATGTGTTCATGCTTTGTGATATTGCAACATGATACAATAGTAAACCATCTCTCGAAGCGAATGCTATGGCTTCTAATGCTAGAACGCATGCGATATATGCGATCAGTCTATAGGACCTACACATAAGCCTCTATTCTTATTTATGCGATGACAGAATAACGCACACATAAATAAGGCGACCACATAATATCATTCTTATCTCTAGGATGCATGCGATGCAGGTTGGCAAATAGAGCTTATCTCTAAGTCCCTATCTCTTGTTTATGCAATTCTAATCTTGCTCTCTCGAGTCTAGATTCTAACCTAGCTCTCTCAAGTCTTAGGTTCTTTCTTCAGACTCCCTCTCAAGTAGCTCTAAAGGGGTATTTGGCACAGTACAACACAAGATAATCGTAGGCAATGAACTTCTTAGGTTATGTTAGCTTAGTTCTTCTCAACCCATTCGACTAGTTCAGTTACTCATGCGTACTAGGAGAGTGAATAGATGTAGAATAAGAACTTCCATTGTATAAATGTAGATATGAAATAAAAAACAACAATGCAAGAATAGAATAAAGAGCATGGTAGCAATCTCTTGCTACCCAGGCCTTTACACTGTTTTTCTAATCGTGTTCAAAAGATAATCTCGCTCTCGCGAGAGTCGGCCCACTCTCTGCTTCTACACCTCAAGGTTCTCTCTCGAGTTGCCCTGAGCGATCTCCAGCGTCACCATTCTTCTCTTGCTCCGCCTTAAAATGAAAAGAAAACTATGAACAAAGACGAGCGATCAGAACGTATGAATTTTCGAACAGGTAGAACGGTGAACCCCTTTTCTGAAGAATGCCTTTGGTATTTATAGAACAACCAGGGTGAACGGCGGCTTCTCTCTCATGATTGCACAAATGGGATGGCTTTAATCCTGATTGATGCGCCAAATATTTGTCACCGAAAAGTTAAATGTACTTGTTATTGTTAGCAACTGTCAACTTAATTCGGATTCGACTGTCATCAGCTTTCTGTCCCATCGCGATTAATTAGCCTTTCACCTAGATACGCCCACCATGTTGTGCCGATCAAGTTGCGGGAATCCTTCTTGAGCGAATGTTTACGAACAAAATCACTTAAAGCCTGGCGGTGAAGTTGCGCTCGACCAATGATTTCCTATGATCGCAATTTCCGCCTTGCGTCAACGCATAATCTGCATAAAAATAAAAAAAAATCAACTGTTCCTATGCGATGAACGAATGCGACCGCAATGTAATAAACTTAATGCTTTTGGACGCAATCTAACACATGTTATCAACACAAGCCAGCATTGTTTAAGAACTTAGCACTATGATAACGTGCATTTCTGCCCGTTATCAACTGCCCGCACAATGGATTGCTGGATTGCCTCCAAATGGAGATTTTCTATCATGGACTAAATCCTGCATCGCAAACAGCTGCCAATGTGGCAGCAACAGACGATCTGTTGGACAAGACTTATTATGAGGCAAAGAACATTCTTAATCACATATCGAAAAACCATGAGGATTGGCAAGAAAACGATCAACGAGTAAAACCCAGAGAAGGTAACGCAAATAATGGTGCCATCGCATCTTTGCAAAATCAAATGAAAGTGATGTTAAATTTGTTACACGTGATAACGGGCAAAAATGCACGTTATTACAGTACAAAAGTTATAAAATAATGTAGAATTACGATAATAAAAATATACAATATTGTGTCCAAAAGCATTAAGTTCACAACATTGCGATCGCATGCGTCCATCGCATTAAAAAAACTAACTTATGTATTTTTGTGCAGAAAATGCGCTGATGCAAGGTGAAAATGCGATCCAGAGAAATTAACGTCCGAGCGCATTAAGAGATTACGTTGACGCAAGGCATGCATTCGCGAATATTTGCTCAAGAAGGTTGCCGCATAGAGCCGGCACATCATGGTGGGCGCATCTGGGTGAAAGCGCAATAAATCATGATGGGACAGAAAGCTGATGATGGTCGATTCCGAATTAAGTTGACAAGCCGTTAACGACCTACTATAGCAAGTACACTCAACTTTTCAGTGATAAATATTCGGCACATCAGACAAATAATTAATGCCATCCCATCAGTGCAATCATAAGAGAGAAGAAGCCTTTCACCCCGTAGTTCTATAAATACCGAAGGCCACCTTCAATAAAGGAGTTCGTTCAGTTAGATAATTTTCCCTTTAGATAGAAGTAGCCTTATTCATATTTTTCTTCTACTTAGAAGGCGGAAGCGAGCGAAGGGAGATTATACTGAGAGATCGTTCTGGTGAGCTTGGAAGAGTGTCAAAAGCGTCGAAACTAGAGAGAGGGCCGACTCTTGCAGAAGCAAGAACATCTTTTGGGCGAAATAGAGATAACACAGTGTAAAAGCCTTGGGAAGCAAGGAATTGCTACCAAGCTCTCTACCCTTATTTCCATTGTCATTTTGTACTCTGAACTTATTTATAGAAATGGAAATTGCATCTTTATATCTGTTCACTCTTTGTACATTACGCATGAGTAGCTAAATCTGTCGAATGGGTTGAGAAGCACTTAGCTAGCATAACCTGGGATCTTCATTCTATGCGATTACCTTGTATTACGTATGTGTCATTTGTCCATTACAGATACTCGGGAGGGTAGTCTAAGGATAGAATCTAGGCTTGGAAAAGTCAGATTAGAATCTAGGCTCGGGAGAGTCATATTAGAACACATAATCAAGAGATAGAAGCTTAGGAATAAGCTCTATTTGTTATTAACACATCACATGCACCCTAAAGATAGGTTATGATTGTATGCAGTCACCTTGTCCTTGTGTGCATCTTGCATCATCGCATAGGCAAGAAGTAGAGACTTAGGAACAAGCTCTATAGATATTATCGCATTCATCGCATGCGTCCTAAAATTAGGAGTCACCGCATTTGCATTGGAAAATGAGTTGCGGTCGCATGAGTGTAGAATGATCACATAGCTTGAACGCGGAAATGCTAGCTAAAGACCTTCTCAACCTGTTCCTCTACATACTCAGTGTATCTATCGCATAATTACTCTTTTCTCAAATCCGCTACATACTTTTATACTGTAAACAACAAACCAACCAACTCCTTGATTTATTTGTTACCACAAAATGATCTAAAAATTACCATTGCATATTGTTTTCCTTAGTCCCTGAGTTTGACCTTGGGCTTAGCAGGCAACTCAGTAAGATTTATACTTGGATCTTGCTGAGAAAACTTGCTTGCACAATGCATTTCCACCAACGCAATCCTTACCATTATTTCATCGCATAAAATAATGCATCAACAAGGCATCGCAATAAACAATCCCGGAGCGCAAAGAAGGAAAGTCAACGCATTAGAATAGACAAATACCAGTTGTGCTACATGTGGAGAATTGCATTTGGTTGAAGAGTGTCCACGAAATCCGCAGTTAATCTACTTTATCAAAAACAACCCTTTTTCAAACACGTACAACCCCAGGTGGAGAAACCACCCTAATTTTTCCTGGAAAAATAACTAACAACAAGGATATCAACCTATGGCGTAAAAAGAAGGACCACCAGATTTTTCCAACGAACTAATGGTCAACAACAACAACAAGCTAGCAACTCTCAAACACCGCCATCATCCTCTCTGGAGAACCTGTTAAAACAGTACATCGAAAAGAATGAGACGGTCCTCCAGAACCAGGCGACTTCCATCTGCAACTTGGAAATCCAAATAGGACAGATTGTAGGAGAGCTAAAGAATAGACTGCAGGGGACATTACCGAGCTCAACTGAGCTCCCACACAACTCGGGGAACACAGGGAAAGAACACTGCCAAACAGTCACCCTGCGAAGTGGAAAGATGACGGCGGAGGTTAGGAAGGAGCTACCCCCATTCCCTCAAAGACTGGAAAAGAAAGTACAGCTACCCCAATTCCCTCAAAGACTGGAAAAGAAGTAAAACGATGAAGGTCAGTATTATCACTTCTTAGAAATATTAAAACAACTACACATCAATATTCCATTTACAAAAGCGATAGAGCTGATGCCGAAGTATACCAAGTTTTTTAAGGATATGGTGTTGAAGAAGAGAAGCACAGGAAATTCGCCATGGTGGCATTAACACAAGAATCAAACACTATAATCCCACCGAAATGCGCGACCCAGACAGCTTTACGATACCCTGCTCAATAGGAGGGATCTACATCAGTCAAGCATTATGCGATCTTGAGGCAAGCATAAATTTAATGCCCCTTTCAATCTTCAAACAATTGAATATAGGACAACTGACACCCACGACGGCGACTCTCCAGCTTGCAGACAGGTCCCTGGTACACCCTGAAGGAAAGTTGAAGGATGTCTTGGTCACAATCGACAAATTCATTCTACCGACAGACTTCATCATTCTAAACTATGAAGTGGATAAAGATGTGCCAATCATATTGGGACGAAAAATCCTGTCTACTGGTCGTGCTTAAATAGATGTGCACAAAGGAGAGATCACAATGAACATCAATGGAAAGATGCTCAGGTTTAACATCATCAAGGCAATGAAGTTTTCAGAAGATGAAGGACTATCAGATTCTGATGATGAACACACTTGCAATGAAGATTTGGAGTCCGAAGAAGAATATGAAGAAAGAGAGGATGCGACAGCATCCTTAGAATCCTGCCATGTAATAACAGAGATAATGAACAATGAAGAAAAGCTAAATTTGAATGAAGAGAGAAAAACACAGAAACCTCCTTAGAGAAACCACCTACACTAGAGCTGAAAACTCTACCAAATCATTTGAAGTACGTTCTCCATGGCCAGAATGAAACCTTGCCAGTAATAATATCCTCTGCGTTACCGAAAGAAAAAGAAATTGCGCTGCTCCGTATTCTAAAGAAGTATATTAAAGCAATCGGATGGACGTTAGCAGATAGCAGAGGAATTAACCTGACGTACTGCATACACAGAATTTGGCTCGAAGAAAACCAGAAAGGTTTGATAGAATCTCAATGCAGATTGAACCCTGCAATGAAAGAGGTTGTTAAAAAAGAGATCATTAAATGGTTAGACGTCGGCATCATATACCTCATCACCGATAGCACGTGGGTTAACCCCATGCAATGCATTCCCAAGAAGGGCGAAATGACAGTAGTCCCAAATGCAAACAACGAGTTAATCCCCATGAAGACCGTCACTGGCTGGTGGATTTGTATGGACTACCGGAAGCTCAATTCATTGATCAAATACTCGACCGACTAGCAGGGAATGACTATTTTTGTTTTCTTAATGGGTATGCGGGCTATAATCAGATCATGATCGCACTAGAAGACCAAGAAAAGACCACATTCACCTATCCATATGGAACGTTCGCTTTTTGCCGCATGCCTTTTGGACTATGCAATGCGCCAAGCACGTTTCAAAGATGTATGATAGCAATCTTCTCCATGTACCTAGAAGACTCAGTCGAAATCTTTATACACGATTTCTCAGTCTATGGGAAAACGATGAAGCCTATCTGAAAAACTTGGAGAGAATATTGAAAAGATGCGAAGAGACCAATCTGGTGCTGAATTGGGAAAAATGCCATTTCATGGTTAAAGAAGGAATTGTACTCGGGCACAAGGTTTCAAAGGACGGGCTAGAGGTGGATAAAAAAAATTGAAACCATTGAAAAACTTCCACCTCTAGCAAATGTGAAGGCTTTAAGGATTTTCTTAGGACATGCAGGGTTCTACAGATGATTTGTGAAGGACTTTTCCAAAATAGCTCGATCATTGAATGCGTTGCTGGAAGCTTACAGAACTTTTGACTTTGACTCATAATGCCTCACCGCATTCAAAGCACTAAAGAACACATTGATTACAACGCCTATTTTGATCGCACCTAACTGGACAAAGCCATTTGAGCTGATGTGCGATGCATGCGGATATGCGATAAGGACAATTTTAGCACAGAAGGAAAAGACAATGTTACACCCCATCGTATATGCAAGCAGAACATTGAACTCAACGTAGGTAAACTACACCACCACAGAGAAGGAGCTGCTAGTGGTAATCTTTGCGATTGAAAAATTCAGACCTTACTTATTGGGATCCAAAGTTATAGTCCACACCGACCATTCAACAATAAGATATTTAATGACAAAAAAAGATGCGAAGCCGAGGCTAATCCGATGGGTTCTCCTCCTCCAAGAATTTAATATGGAGATAATCGACCGCAAGGGAACGGAGAACTAGGTCGCTGACCATTTATCGAGGTCAGAGAATCCTAAAGTGGACCGCAATCAGTCAGAGGTGAACGCATCCTTCCTGGACAAACAGTTGCTGAAAATTGAAGAACTACCCTGGTATGCAGATATTGTCAACTTCTTGGTCTGCAAACAATTTTCGAAAAATTACATATCCCACCGTCAAATGGTTATAAATACATTCTGTTGGCCATCGACTATGTTTCCAAGTGGATTGAAGCGGTTTCATGCGTCGCAAACGATGCGAAAACAGTCTCCAAATTCTTACAAAGAAACATCTTCACTCATTTTGGCACCCCATGCGCCATAATAAGTGACAAAGGAACCCACTTTGTCAATCATATCATTAACAAACTACTTATCAAATACAATGTCCATCATAAAATTGCCATCGTATATCACCGCCAGAAAAATGGACAAACCGAGGTTTCTAATAGAGAAATCAAGTTGATTGTAGAAAGGTGGTGAATCCCTCACGAAAGGACTGGGCCATGAAGCTTGACAATGCCTTGTGAGCATATAGGACTGCCTATAAAACACCCATAGGAATATCACCATATCCGTTGGTGTTTGGGAAGGCATGTCATCTACCGCTGGAATTAGAGCATAAGGCGTTGTGGGCATTGAAGAAGCTTAACTTTGATTTGAAGGCTACAGGGGAGGAGAGAAAACTTCAGTTACTCGAGCTGGATGAATGGAGACTACAGGCGTATGAAAATGCCAAAATCTACAAAGAATGTACGAAGCGTTGGCATAACAACTGACTATGTGAAAAGAATCTTCAGGTAGGTCAAAGGTCTTACTGTTCAATTCTAGGCTACGACTCTTTCCGGGAAAATTGAAATCACATTGGTCTGGGCCATTCATAATTAAAGAAGCATTCCCGCACGAAGCGGTAGAATTAACAAATGAAGAGGGGACCAACACATTTAAGCTAAATGGACAAAGAGTCAAGGTGTATCATGGAGAAGATTTCCAACGTGGGAAAACCTCCGTGGACTTGAGGAATCCAAAATGAAGAAGAAAAATGTAATCCCTGTGTTGATAAGCAACACACACTCATCAGAGACGAATCCTTTTTTTAGTATCCTTTTGATATTTTTCTTTCATGAATCTATCTTACTTTTTGCATGATCACTACTCTTAGAATTGCCAACTCTTTCTTTCATACTTTTTATCCTCTTGATATTTATCACTGATCATAGTAAACGATTGCGATGGAGCAACGCGATAACCTCAAACACGTGACCAGTTCGATTAGCCCATCACAATCAAGGAACCCACCCATCGCAGGAAAGGATGCGATGAAAAATAATGTGGGCGACAAAGCAAATTTGGGGGTTGTGTATTTCCTTGCCTCATCTTATTTCAATTTTGCACTTCTCGCATTTCAATTTAATATTGCTAAATTCTACTATCGCATCCTCTTTAGTTTGACTCAATCTTGAATTTTTTATTACTTTATTTAATCGCCGCATTAACCCTGTGTCAACTATGACTTCAATGATGAAATTCATGCCTTTATTTCTTACCGAATGTACTAGAGTCAAAGTAATTTTAGGAAAATCAATTCATGAAACATTTCTAAAATTTAGCTGTCTACCAGTTTTCCTTCAAAACTATTTTTATGAAATTTTCTAGGTCCATTATTTCGTCTCTCAACAATGAGGACATTGCTATGTGTAAATTTGGGGGTGCTAGTAATGTTATTTTCAACCTTTTACTTTTAGAAATTCAATAAAAAATTAAAAATTAAAAATTAAAAAAATTAATGTTGAGATCGGATCCTGCTCGTAGTTGGATGTCCGCATGACACCCATGGGGAAGCGCTAATACGAAGGTGGGAATCGTGATCAACGCATAAACCAAGTGATTGCAACTCCGCTGCCAAATAAAGATATGGGTGTTTTGACTGAGAAAGAGCGCCTTGCTCGTAGTTGGATGTCCGCATGACACCCGTGAGGGCAAGCCAAAACGAAGGTTGGGCACTCAGATCAGCGCAAGATCACAAAACAAATATCTAAATCACGTAAGGGTCAAAATCACTTGAACACTTCGGTTGGAGAAAGTTTGAAATAAATCATGCGATGTCCTGGAAACGAGTAAAGTGTTTTTGAAGGTTAAGCTTACAGTCCCTAAAGATTAAAAATATTTTAAGAAGAGATCAGGATAGAAATTAAGAAGGCATTGGTTCATGAAATTTGAATAAGGCACCTTGAAAAGTCTAGGTAGGGTAAAGGCGGTTGAATTTTTAAAGAAAATCTTTAGTCTATGCTTGAGGACAAGCATCGTTTTAAATTTGGGGGTGTGATAACTGGTAGGAATACAAGTTATTACAGCTCAAATAAGTAAAACAATGAGAGAATGTGATGGTAAAATAGGCAATATCATGTCCGAAAGCGCTAAACTGAAAGGAATTGCGATCGTGAGCGCTCATCACATAAAAGCAGTTAATTTACTATTTTGTGCAGGTACATGTGCATATGAAATTGCGATCCAAAGGCACAATGCATCAGCACGCTTGAAGTTGCAATCGCAAGTCATGCGTTCGTGAGAAGTTTTCTCAAAAAAGTGATCACATACAGACCTTGTAACAAGGCGACAACATAATAAATCATGATGGGACGGAAAGCTGATAACGGTCGATTCCGAATTTAGTTGACAAGTTGTTTAAAGCTACACTGTAGCAAGTACATTCAACTTTCGGTGACTATTAATCGGCACAACAAAGTAGGGGAATTAATGCCGCCCATCATTGCAACCATTAGCAAGAAAAGTTACTTCACCTTGAAATCTATAAATACCGAAGGCCACCAGAGAGAAAGGGGTCAATCTGCACACGCACATACTCATACATATACATAGAGGACAGAGAGAGCAAGGAGACGAGGAAAAATACAAGAGATATCGCTCCCGGACAGATCGAGAGACTGCCAGAGAGCAACACAAAGGAGAGAGGGTCAACACTTGTGAGAGCAAGAATACACAACTAGAACAGAGTTGAAGTGATAAAGAGCAGTGTAAAAGACCACTGGAAGTAAGACATTGCTTACCGGGCTTCTTATCTCTCAAATCCATTTGTTATTTTGTATTCAGTACTTTATTTGTAGAAAATGGAAACTTCATTTCAATCTATGTTCAATCTCTCCATACCACACATGAGTAGCTAAATTTCTAAATGGGTTGAGAAGTGCTTAGCTAGCATGACTTAAGATTTACATTTTATGTGATCATTTTATCTTATGTATGCATCATTTACCCTTTAGACATACTTGAAAGAGTAGTCTAAAGATAGAATCTAGGCTTGAGAGAGTAGGATTAGAATCGCATAAGCAAGCAAGAAAAAACTTAGATATAAGTCTTATTGCTATTTACATATCACATGCGCCCTAGAAACAAGAATGATAGTATGTGGTCACCTTGTTTTATGTGTGCATCATTCATCATCACATAGGCAAGAGTAGAGACTTAGAAGTAAGTCCTATCGACTGTTTCGCATATACATCGCATGCGTCCTAAAAATAGGAATTATGGCATTCTACATAGAGAAATGAAGTACTGTTAATTGTGTATAGCTTGATCGCATAATTATGCACAATCGTGGGAAATGTTAGCTAAACCCTTCTCAACCCCTTCACCGCATACTTATTGTAACTCTACGCTTTCATCACTCCGCGTTCAAACTCCGTCGCATAGGAAAAATCTAATAAAAACACTATCCACTTCATTTTTTTTTTTACACCGCAATAGAATCAAAGAGTCTGTCGCTTATCTACTTAGTAGTCCTTGTGTTCGACCCTGGACTTACCAGGAAACCTAAGAAGGCTTATACTTGGGCCTTGTTAGGAAAACTTGCATGATCACCGCATAACACACATCATCACAAACTCACACCATCAAATCATAATTCTACTCATCAATGCCAATCTCTAGTGGGATGTGCACAAACCTCTACTTTCCATGAGATGGCTAACTAGTGGTTAGTTGAACCCACTCTACCGTAGATTAGGTGTACCCACAAACCTCTGGTGAATTTCGAAGGAAACATAAAACCTCTGGTGAAATCCCAAAAGGAAACACAAAACTCTGGTGATTCTCAAAGGAAACACAAAACCTCTGGTGAAATTCCGAAGGAGATTCCTATCTCTGGTGAATCTCGAAGGAAACATAATCCTATGGTGAAATCTTGAAGGAGATCACCACCTCTGGTGGGTATCTAATTACGAGTAGGGGTAACTATCACTATCTTAAACATAACATGCATCATAAAACATAGCCCCACAAACATACAAACGGTACCAGTAATCATGATCAACCTATTTATCCTCATGCATCATAAATCTAGCAAATCATATAAACGAAATAATCTTAGTTCATGCTAGTACTCATAACATGCTTCAAAACATAATCAAGATCAACCTATTTATCCTCATACATCTCGATGCAGACAGTCTTGGAATCCTAAAAAATTAATATTAAATTTATCACCTTGCATAAAAGCGGTAACAGTAGTGAGATTACTTACCTCAAAATTTGGTCACAAAAATAGTCCACGAAAATAATCTCCCTAAAACTTTTGTAAGACATGAATCAATCCCTATAACATAAATTACAAATTTAATTTAGCAACCATGGCCTAAAATAATGAGTCCAAGATTTAAATTAATCCTTCGGGGTCTAAATCCAATTAACCAAAATAGTCCAAATATTCCCAATTTAACTTACCAAAAATGTGGCCTAGTCCAAAATAAATTCCAAAACTCAATTCAATTGCCCAACCTAAACATACCCAAACCTACATGTAATAACTTAATTTTCCACAATTATTCGTAATCCAAAAAGATAACAAACCAAACAACTTACCCAAAACTTACCAAACTTTAACAATTTTCCGTCGCAAATTGGTCTTTACTTTGATGAGCAATGTCCCAAAATCTCCCAAATCTTGAATTTGAAGTCAAACATAATGAGTAAATTAAAATCCAAGCCAAAACTCAATGGATACTCAATGACTATAATAAACACCCACAAAAGCTACCAAAATCTCATCCAAACAAGATTTCGACACAAATCAGCTGTTGACCGACAATATGCGACATCGGACAATCGGACTGACGTGCGACGACAATGAATGACATCTGGAAAATGAGAGACGACGGCAGCTAAAGCACACGGCTAGAGGCGGATGACTGTGAAGGATCCACAATGAAGGAATCCTTGAGCAGAAGCGAATCTCCCAAATCCCATTTTCATAATTGAAAATTTTTACTGAGAATAAGAAAAAAAAATATATGAATTTAATTTTAAAACATACAACATGCTAAACACAAACTTAAATAGGTTTCTGAAACCTTTACCTTTGAAAAACTCAAAACTTCATATACCCTTTTCCACGAACAATCACGAACTGTGAATAAAATGGCCAATTGGGCATCACTGCAAGGACACCTTGGTATTCTCTGGGATGAGAACCCAGAAGGAGTGGACTCTGGCTATTTTGGATTTTTAAAAGGAAAAAAGGATGGAGAGGAAGAGATGAAGGTGAGATTGTAACTCTTCTCTGAGATTACTTCCCAAAAACCTAACCCTCTGTGTTTTTCCATGAAGAAGAAGAACTGACCAATCAATTTCCACTTCCATGATTAGGAGAAAAAAAGGGGAGGGAGTTACAATTCCCTCGTTTAATTAATTTTTAAAAATAAATAATTTAATATATATTAATATGATAACTACCTTATTATATAATATATATTAAACTATATGTTATATCAAATATAACATATAACCTATAGTTTTAATATTATATCATATACTAACCTATAGTTTCTTTTCTCTCGCTAATGACATTTAATGTAAATCACATTTATATTAAATTTAATAATATGAATCCAATTCACATAATTAATATTTGAATCATATTCAAATATTTATTTTCTCTCAAATAAACTTTATATATTATCATATATAATTATCCCTCAATTAATTTGAATAATTCAAATTAATCCAAAAATTTATTCTCATTTAATCCTATTGAGCTACCGAGGGGACCTTATGGACCTATAGCTTGAAGCTCTAATGATACGTGAATAATAAATTAAAATTTTTAATTAAATTATTCACTATCCGCTAACTGTCGGGCACTCCAATAAAGACTGACAATTGCACTCTTCACACTACAAATATATTTTTGTGTCTATTGGATATAACCAATCAACAGTATGATGACCCTTCACAAATTGCTCGTAAGTACAGCTAGGCCAAAATTACCGTTTTTCTCCTGTAGTTACATCTAACTCCTTAAGTACTACCAATCCCTCTAATGAACAATAAATCATAGTCCAAATATGACCAAATCCCTCTCGGGCCAGGAGAGGGTGTTTCAAGCCCCAGAATTAGCCTTAAGAGAGCAATTTATCTACTTGCCCTGACATTGGGGAAGGAGTGAATTCCTTCTTGTGTAGCTATGTTTCCAACTCCCCAATTAGACGAATCCTAAAAATGGTAGGCTTGTTCAGTCAGCGATCTAGCCACTCTCACCCGTACAAATCAAATGACCGCCCTCATATGCAAGAGTTCACAACTCACTCAGGATTCAGGTCATGTTACCTATAGTCATCCTGATGAAATGTAAGTCTCTATTATGAATGATGTTATATAATGAGACTAAACATTCCGTGACCCAATCTTATACAAACTCTTTTGTATAGAATATCTCTACTCACATGTAGGGTTGACAAAAATCCACACAGGGTCAGGTCCCTATGGGTACCCACCTTAATCGGGGCGGGGAATCCCCAGTTTGACCGGGGACGGGGTCAAACTGGAGACCCAAAATGGGTCCCCGAATCGGGGACGAGGCAGGGACAGGGAGCATATCCCCACCCCATTCCCAACCCCGACCTCGCCCTTAATATATATATATAACAGTAGATTTAAGCTACTATTTTTAGTTTTTATTTTTTGTAATATAATTAACATTAGCTTTTTATTAAATTTTAAAATAAATAAATGTTAACATATTTTTTTATTATTTAATTAAATTAAATAAATAAATAATAATACTAACTTGCTACCTAAAAAGTGCATCATTTCGATAGAAATACAAAAAATTATTGATTTTAAATAAAAAAAATTAAAAAGAAAAACTAATGGGCGGGAAATTTTGTTCCCGTGGGGACCCGATCCCCGAACGGGGATTCCCCGACTCCTCAAAATGGAGAATGAGGCAGGGATGGGGAGTACATTTCCCCCCTCCCCCTCTTATCAAGATCAAATCATTTGTAATACTTTACAATAATTGTAACATCTACAAAACAGATCATACTCGTAGTGTCATTAGTAAGATATCCAGTCTTATCCATCTACTACAGACAATTTAGGTTATCACTTAAAACATGATCCACTTGTATATCTCTACATACATATTTAAGTTACAAGATAACCTTGGATGTTAGTTTATTAGTTTGTGGTTAATGTAACTAATTTTGAAATAAAACATCAAATATTTTATAAAATATTTGTACATTACAATTACAAACTATAGGACCCAATGAGATTTAGGGCATCAACCCCAACAGGCTGGGCATGGCATTCGACTTCAGATTTGGGTGAATGGATTCAAATCTGGCGTGGCAAGGTAGGGTTAGGCTGCACGTGCTGGGCGTCGGACCTAGCGTACGACTTGGAGCTTCGATAGAATGAACGGCTATAATTGGACGATTCAATCTCACTGACGATGACGACTAGGTCTCAGTTGAAGAACAAAGATGCGATAGGGTGGTTTCTTCATGTGGCACCTCCTGAGAGAAGAAGAAAAGAATTTTCTTATATTTTTTAAATTTTTTTCTACACGTTCTTCCAAGGAACCCGTATATATATATATATATATTACTCTCCTTTTTCCCTCTACAAATCTCCAAAAAATAAATTAATTCCTCCAAAAACTCCAAATTAAAATTCAAACTTCTAAATCTCTCACTTACATTAAATCCAAAATTTTCAAATATTTGATTCAATGTATTCCAAATAAAATAAACCAATTATCTACTCCTAATTCTTTAATTAAATTTTGGATCCAAACTCCAAAGTTAATTAAGATAAAATTTTAAAGCACAATTTTCCTTTTTCTTCCCCCCTTAAATTCTAACTCCTTCAAATTAAAGACAAACTCCCAATCTTAATTCAATTTCCCTAATCGAATTAAATTAAAATAATTTGACATAAATCCCAAATTTTCTTTTAGTCAAATTTAAATTTAAAAATTATTTTCTGAGCAAATATTAGAATGAATTATTCTTTTACAATAATCCAATTTAACCATAAAAAATCTAAAATAATCTTCATATATTACAAAATAAATGAATTTAAATTACTAAAAAAATTTGGGATGTCACAACTCCATTATAGACCCACAGTTGCACTCTTCTCACTGTAGACGTATTTTTGTGTCCACGAATATCGATCAATAATAGCAAGTTAGTCCTTCACGAGTGCTCGTTGATAACGGGCAGAAATGCACGTTATCATAGTACTAAGTTCTTAAACAATGTTGGATTGCATTGATAAAATATGTTAAACTGCGTCCATTAAGCATAAATTCTATAATATTGCGGTCACATGTGTTCAGCGCATTAGAACTATTGATTTTTGTATTTTTGTGTAGAATATGCGTTAACGCAATGCAGGATTGCGATCATAGGAAATTATTGGTCGAGCACAACTTTACCGCAAGACTTTGCGTTGATCGTGCTCGCAAAAATTTGCCCAAGAAGAATCGCCGCAACTTGGTCAGCGCAACATGGTGACCGCATCCGGGTGAAAGGATAATTAAGAGCAATGGGACAGAAAGCTGATGACAGTCGGATCCAAATTAAGTTGACAGCCAATAATGGTCACAAAGTACATTCAGCTTTATCGGTAACAATCATCTGGCGCGTCAATCAGGAATTAAAGTTGTCCCATCTGTACAACCGAGAGAGAGAAGCCGCCTTTCACCATTGATGCCCTATAAATACCAAGTGCATTCTTCAGAAAAGGGGTCGATCAGTTAACAAGTTCACCAGTTGCTTCTGTTTATAGTTTTCTTTTCCATTTTTACAGTGGAGCAAGAGAAGAGTGGTGGCGTTGGAGATCACCCAGGGCAGCTCGAGAGAGAACCTTGGGGCGTAAGAGCAGAGAGCGGGCCGACTCTCGCGAGAGCGAGAATATCTTTAGAGCACGAGTAGAAAGGGTGTAAACGCCTGGCAACAAGAAATTTCTACCAGGCTCTTTACTATACTTGCATTGTTATTTTGTACTTCATCTCATATCTATTCAATGGAAGTTCTATTTCTACATCTTCTCACTCTCTTAATACGCATGAGTAGCTAAACTAGTTGAATGGGTTGAGAAGAACTAGGCTAACATGACCTAGGAAGTTCATTGTTTGCAATTGTCTTGTTTTATGCTGTGCAACATACCCTTTAGAATTACTCGAGAGATAATCTAAAGAAAGAACCTAATGTCTCGAGAGAGCTAGGTTAGAATATGGACTT
This sequence comes from Benincasa hispida, assembly GCF_027475165.1. NCBI lineage: Eukaryota > Viridiplantae > Streptophyta > Magnoliopsida > Cucurbitales > Cucurbitaceae > Benincasa > Benincasa hispida. The sequence continues at coordinate 56,889,549 of NC_143482.1, forward strand.
GAAAGAGCAAGATTAGGCTTGCATAAACAAGAGATAGGGACTTAGAGATAAGCTTTGTTTGTCAACCTGCATCGCATGCATCCTAGGAATGGGAATGATATTATGTGGTCGCATATTTGTGTGAATGTCATGTTGTCATCGCATAAATAGAGATAGAGGTTTATGTGTAAACCCTGTAGACTTATCGCATATTTATCGCATGCGTTCTAGCCTTAGTAGCATTCACGCCGAGAGGTGGTTTACTATTGTATGCATATTGCATGATCGCAAAGCATGAACGCATTCTAAGGAGTGTTAGCCAAAACTTTTCTCAACCCATTCATCGCATATTCATCGTATTTCCCGTTTACCAACTCTTTTCAAACTCTGCCGCATTCGTTATTTATTTTTATCAATGCAAACAACAAATCCAACGATTTATTTATTTAACTGGTTACCGCAAGTCTTCATAAAAATCACCAACGCAACTATTTTCACAAGTCCCTGTGTTCGACCCTGAAATTACCATGAAACTCAGAGGAATTTACACTTGAATTCTGCTGGGGAAAATTGAGTGCACAACATAATCCATCAATGCATATCATCCATATTTCCACTTAATAAAATTAACGCATCAAGTTTTTGGCGTCGTTGCCGAGGACCTGGCAGCTAATTGTTTGTTAAGTTTTGTGTCTCTGTGAGTAAACTTTTTATCTTGGGTGTATTACAGCTTGTGCGACCAGGTTGCAAATAATATTGAAGTGTAGGCGATGTGCTGAAAGTTAATGTTGACCCCAAGGTAGAAGGGCAATCAGTCGCAAAAGAGCTGAAGGTGATTCTAAGCACATGACGGCCGCATGCGCCCAAAAATTGCCAGAATTTCCAATGGTCAGGGCAACTTGACCCAAGCAGTTGAGAACCATCTCCTGCATGGAAGACTCCTTGCGGTGACAACACTCCTACTTTTCCAGGGACGTCTTCTACTCTATCTTTAAATTGCTTTCTTAGTATAGGTTATTCTTATTTTCATTGTTATTTTGGATATATGGCTGCTTCCTTGGTTGTGGTACGTTTGCTCTTGTAGGTGCAACAATAAGTCTCCTCAGTTCATAGTTCAACGGAAGAATTCCTCTCACCCTTCAACGCATGACTTCAATCGCGTGGATTCCAACGCATGAGCGCATGCGTTGTTCCGCCTAAGGTCTTTTCTTGTTATCTTGTATGCCTTATCCTTTTGAAATCCTTTCTTTCCCGATTGCGTTGTTTTGTGATGTTTCTATGATGGTACGTACAGTTCACCGTATTTTCTAACTAATCAACACAAAACATTCTTTACTTTTATTAGCTTCTTCAAATTTTGAAAGTCTTGAGTTTTATCTTGTGCAAACCTTTGTTCAAACATTTATTAACGCATTCTTGTAATTTTGTCTTTAGCTTTGCGGTGAGAATGTTGTCAACCTCTAAGTTTAGGGGTGGCAGAAGTCTCAGAGAATTGCGATCATTTGAAAAAAAAAAGTTGAAGTGAGATTTTGAGAATAATAACTCCACTATCAACGCAATGGGAAAACCCATGTTGATAAGAGTTAAGCTGTGAAAGGCACTTGCTCGAAGTTAGATGTTCGCATGACACACGTGAGGGCAAGCCAAAATGAAGGCAAGTCGCCAGGATCAACGCATAAGCGCAACTCCTCTGTCCGACGCAAGCACAAACAAATGAGACAAGAGTTGAGTTGAATATGGAATGCAACCGAAATTGGATGCTCGCATGACACACGTGGGGGTAAGCCAAAACGAAGGGCGTAACCAGGTTTAACACCATATTTGAATAAATCATCGCAAAGTTTTGAAGTTTTTTTTAATGAACGCAATCTCAAAAAGCTAAACACAAAATTGCAGTGAATGAATAAAAAAATTTTGAGCAAAGGCTTGTCAGATTTAACTTAGACAAGATTTTTTTGAAGAAGCAACCAAGTGGAGGAGAGTATTGCGGTGATGGTCAAAGGTGTGTGTAAATTATATTCTGAGAAGCTGGTCATCGCAAAGGAAAGCATGAAGGTGAGTTAGAATTTCTTGAGTATAACGCATGCTTGAGGACAAGCATGATTTTATGTTTGGGGGTGTGATGACATGCAGAAATGCATGTCATCTTAGGCCTTTTACTTAGAATTATGAAGGTTGTTAGGCAGAATATGTGTGATCATGATAGAAATTCACAATAATATGAGCTTGCGTCGATCAGCATGTCGAATCTCAGCTAACCCGTTATTTTGCATTAATTATGCGTTCAATGTTCTATTTTTTTAGCCAATGCAGGAAATGAATGCAAATGCAGAAACCGGACCATCACATAGACGACCGCATATGGAGAAACACTCAATCGCAAGGCAAACGTATCGATCAACGCATGGATGTTACGGTAATCAGCCATATGCGTCCATCGCATGGGAGTTGCGCTCGTCAAACGATTCCGATCATCATGTAGAGTAGCGGTGTTAAGGAATGCGGTCATTGAATGATTGCGGTTGCGCGATAACGCAACTAATGGGATCAACGCAAGGTAGGTGGAATGAACCATCAACTCATCTACCTCGAGAAAATCCGATGATGTTGACATTTCACCTACCACGCCGTTAATGGCAGAGGTTCATAAAGGACGAACGCGCCGAATGTCAGACTCAGAGTAGTCCAATTAATGTTGTCGGTGACCTAAGCTCTATAAATAGAGGCTGATGAGCTAAAATTCAATCATTCGGAGATTATACCTCGACCAAGGATTTTCCCTGCGATCCAAACAAATGCATGAGAAGACATCTGAGAGTTCTTCACCTCCTTTATCCATTCCAAGTGATGACCAAAGCCTTCGACTGGAGTTAGATTTCAAGAGAGTCAGCTCCTCCGTCCATCCATGGCACCACCGGCAGCCTTGACACACATCCGCTGGAAGCAAAGCTCTACTTCTAGCCGGTCATTTCTTTTCCTTTCTTTTTCTATATTGTAATGTATGACATTTTGGAATTAAAGAATTAATATAATCTATTTTTAATGCATTTCTCTGTTCCTTCAACTTCATCTCCATCTTCTTTACTTAGCATCATTACTTTCATTGCAACACTTAGTGGGATTACTTGGGTATTGCATACTTAGTCATGTGGATTATGAGTGTGAAGCATGTAGCAATCCACCGAGAGGTGTGCGTTGCGTGAGTGTGTGAGTAACCTTATTTGCTTAGTGTGAAGCTGCTACAACGTCTGTCTATAGACTAATGCATTACGTGTCTATGAGTGAAGTCAACAACAATCAACTGCTTGGGAGGGTAAGTAGTTGGACACATTAAGCAAGGTATGCGTTGTTCACTAGGGATAGTAACAATCTTGCATCAACCAAGTTCATGTGTTTGTCTTGTCTTATGTTGTGCCCAACACCCCTTTAGAGCTACTCGAGAGAGAGTCTAAAGAAAGAACCTAATGACTCGAGAGAGCTAGGTTAGAATCTAGACTCGAGAGAGCGAGATTAGATCGGCAGAAGCAAGAGATATGGACTTAGAGATAAACTTTGTTTGTCAACACTGCATCGCATGCACCCTAGGAATAGGAATGATGATATGTGGTTGCCTTGTTTGTGTATCATCGCATAGACAAGAATTAGAGGCTTATGTGTAGGCCCTATAGACACCTCTGCACATAAATCGCACGCGTTCTAGCATTAGAAGCCGTAGCATTCGCACCGGGAGGTGGTTTACTATTGTATGAGTGTTTCATGATCGCATTAGTTTGCATTGACTAGGGTTGCCCTTGCGGTCACTCTTAAGGGTTGCAAAGAAAACATCTCTGCATTTTATCTATTTTCCCACACATTTATTTCATGTCAAGGTTGTCGTATCTCTACCTTTCAGGCATATTCCCATTGCGTTATCTATTAGATAGGAGTAGGAATAGGATTAACATATCAACATCCCCTCCATTCTTTTATTTAAACCGCTGGATGCACATCACCGCAAATATATAGCTACAAGTCCCTATGTTCAACCTCAAATTACACGAGAAACTTGCATCCATGTTATACTTGGCGTGAACGCAAGAAAACTTATGGCAGGATGCATGGTCATCGCACACATTCATTAACCCATTTTTCATTCCAACGCATGACCATCGACGCATGACTATCAACGCATATCTTAGGAACATGCATCGTATACTACGTTCAACAAAAGTTGGTTGTTGAGTAAAATTGAATTTCAATTTCCCGGCATCACTCGTAACATCAGCTGGGTCAAATTACCGTTTTATCTCTGGGTTACTTTTGTATCCTTAAGTACCAGTGCTCCTCTAATGAACAGCCTGTTTATGGTCTAACCATTAAACAAAAACCCGTCTCAGGCCAGTGAGAGGGTAGGGCCTTTTGTTCAAATCCTAGAGACATCACTTAAGGGAACACTCATTAACTTAGCCTAAAGTCAGAAATGAGTGAATTCCATCTCGTGAAATTATGTTTCCAGTTTCCCACTCGGTCTTGTCCCCAAAATGGTAGGCTTATTGAATAGGCAAATCGGCCACTCTCATTCATACAAATCAAAGGACAATCCCTTGTGTATAAAAATCTATATTCCATTCAGGATTGAGACTAAGTTGCATAAGTCATCTTAGTAAAATAGAAACCTAACTAGTCAACGGAGTTACACCTAGAGGTTACTATTTCATGGTTCGATTTTATGCAAACTCATTGCATAGGATACCCCTACTCGCATGTCCCCTACATGAATGTATTGAATCATTGCAATTGTATTAAATACAAAGTGGGTCGTATCCATAGTGTCACCAAGATAAGGTATGAAGGAAATTTTCGAAAAATATCCTTTGAGCGGAAGCAAGAACGACCCAAATTCCATTTTTCATTAAATATAAGTTTTACAGTAAAACAAGAACAAGATATGCATTTACTTAAATATAGCATGCTTTAAATAAAAGAAAACTCAGGGTTTCAAAAACTCTTACCTTTGAAGAACACTTTCTTCAAGAAATCCATTGAACAAAACACGAACGGATTCCTTCTCCACACGGATCTCCTTCTTCAAAATGGACACCACCACTTGAGAACCCTATGTATTCTCTTGGGATAAAGGATTCAAGCAAAAGTTATGGGCTTTACTGAAATCCTTGTAAGAGAGAAGGAGATAAAGAGGAGGAGGGGAAAGAGAATAACTTTTCTTCTCTGTTATTAGTTTTTCCAAAGAGAACTCTTCTCTTAAAGAGAATTCAGGAAAAAGATGAATCTCCAACCACTTGAATTCCACATATAATAATTGAGAGAATGGGGGAAGGGAGTTGTAGCTTCTTCCCTTTAATTAATTTCAATTAAATTGATAATAATAAAATATATATGTGTGTGTATATATATATAATAATTACTTTATTTTATATATACACTATATGTTATATCAAATATAACATATAGCCTATAATTTTATATTACATCAAATACAACATAAGTTATAATTTTATTTTCTCTCAACAATACATGGCACTTAATATAAATTACATTTATATTAATTTCACTTATATGAAGCTCATCCATATAATTGATATTTGGATCATATCCAAATATTTAATTCCTCTCAATATAAATCGTATTTATATTAAATTTAATTATATGAATCTCATTCATATAATTAGTATTTGAATTATATTCAAATTCTCCTCATATTACCTTAAATTATAATGTATAAAATACATCATATTAATTATATCACAAATATAATCAATCTAATTAATTATATCATATATAATTAATTCCCTCAATTAATTTGAACACTTCAAATTAATCGAAAATTAATTCTCAACTAAATCCCTTTTGAGCTACAGAGAGAACCTTATAGACTTGTAGATTAAAGCTTCAACGGTACTCAGATAATTAATTATAAGGGCTCGTCTCATTCTACAATGGCGTGGTAACAAGAGAAAAATCTTTAATTAAATTACCCAACATCCGTTAACAACTGGTCACTCCACTAAAGACCAATAGTTGTACTCTTCGCACTACAGATAAATTTATGTATCCATTGAATATAACCAATCAATAGTGTGACGACCCTTCACAAATTGCTCGTAAGTACAGTTGAGCTAAAATTACCATTTTGTCCCTATAGTTACATCTAACTCCTTAAGTACCACTGATTCCTCTAATGAACAATAAGTCATAGTCCAACTATGACTAAGTCCCTCTCGGGCCAGGAGAGGGTGTGGTCACTATGTTCAAGACCTGGAATCAACCCTTAAAGGAGAAATTTATCTACTTGCCTCTGCATCGGGGAATGAGTGAATTCCGTTTTGTGTAACTGTGTTCCCAACTCCCCAGTCAGATGAATCCCCAAAATGGTAGGCTTGTTGAGTTGGCAATTGGCCACTTTCACCTATATAAATCAAAGGACCACCTTTATGAACAAGAGTTCACAACTCACTAGGATTCAGGTCATGTCACCTATGGTCATCCTAGTCAGATGTAAATCTCTATTATTAATAGAGTTATATAAAGAGACTAATCATTTCGTGGTCCGATCTTATACAAACTCTTTGCATATGATATCCCTGCTCACATGTCTCCACACGAATTAGTAGGATCAAATCATTTATAGCACTTTACAATACTCATAACACCTACAAAGCAGGTTGTATCCGTAGTGTCACCAGGATAAGGTACCCAACCTTATCCATCTACTACAGACCTTTTAGGTTATTATTTAAACAAGATTCACTTGTATGTCTCTACATACTTGTTTAAATTACATGAAATAATCTCGGATATTAGTTTATTGGATTGATTATATGCTTATAAAATAACACTTATTTTATTAACAACAATATATTTATACAAAGTTTACAAACTACGAGATTATAAAGAGATTTAGGACACCAATCCCAACAAGGTACACAGCCTTATCCATATACTATAGACCCTTTAGGTTGTATCTTAAACTTGTATTGATGTAGATTTGATGTGGATGTGATTCGATCTTTAATACTTAATCCTACGATTCTCTCTCGGTTGAATGCATACACTTGATGTGTAGAAGCGAAGCGTGTGGATATTCTTGAAGTTTGAGTCTTGGAAGAATGCTTGTATCCTCAAAGGACTTCAATCTTCAGGTGTGGTTAACTTCAGGAGTCAATGAGTCTTCTGGTTGTAGAGAATTCTCTATAGGCTCTCTGGAGGGTAGAATTGTTGACCCCTACCAATGAAGAGAACTCCTCTATTTATAGAGTTCTCTAGTAGGCTTTGTGGGCTTGGGCGGTTGTTCCGTCGACTTGCTCTTTAACCCAATTAATTAGATTTGGGCCTAATTTGGTATTTAGGTCAAATTAAGCCTATTTTTGGGCTCAATTGGACTTTAGCCCAAATAATAATACCAAATTGGACCAAATTAATTTTATTCAATCCGACGGTCATGATGAGAACATGTGTCATCATCGGAATTTGCCAATTTATGTCTTCAATTTTAATTTGGGACACATGTAAACTTTTAATTGGTGCCAAATTTGATGATTTTATAATTTTATCATTAATTTGGGAAATGATGTGGGAATTTGTGATTGGTGCAAAATTTCTCATTCAAAAGAAATATCAATAAATCTCAAAATTAGTTTTAATTTGAAGGTTTTTTCTAAGGATGTTCTAATTTGAAGTTAATTTTGAAAAAGTAAAACAACATGTAGTGGAAGTATCAAGGATCCATAAGCTTTCTAATTCACTAATTTTAGCAAAAACTAAAGCATGCTCTTCTCAAAAAATGGGTTTTCTGAACATACCTTTGATGAACTTTCCAAGAAAACGCTTGTTCACCTGCTGTCTTCTCTTGTTATCAATGTGAACCACCTCAAAGCCTTCCCTATTATGCTCTTGGATCTTTAGACAGAGTTGTCGGACTCAAGAATGGCTTGAAGGTGTGAATAAACCAGAGAAACTCATAGCAGCATAGCTGAAGAAGACAGCTTCTTCTTCAAAGAAAATTCTCTCGAAATTCTGTATTCCTCTCTTCTCCAACAACTTCTATCTTCTTTATATATTAAGATGAACATGCAAAGAGATGGAGTGCATGGCTTTCAACTCATGCTTGGAGAATCAAAGTAGAGAAGATCATGGTTTGTGTGTGAGCATAAAGATGATGATAATAGAGAAAACTCTTTTTCCATTATGTACAAACATGCAAAACGATTTTTCATTTTCTTTTTAAAACAAAAAATGATATTAAATCATTTTAATTCACAATTTGATTTTCTTAAATTAATTTTAAAAAAATTAATTAATTTAATATCAAATATTAAATATTAAATTAATTTTTTCACAATAATCATCTTTATATATTTAAATCATATTTAAATATTTATTCTCTTCTTCCGTTTAATTTGAACGTTTCAAATTAATCTCTCAAGCTACCCTAAAGCTTATTCGGGACCTACAGATCATGGGCTTCAACAATTCGAGATTAATCAGCTAAACTCATTAGTCCGATCTAACCCCCATTCGTTAACTAATGGGACACTCCACTATAACCCATAATTGAACTCCCCTCACTGTAGATATATTATGTTCACTTAATAACTATAATCAGTAAGTCGATCCTTCACAAGTTGTTCGTAATCACAGCTAGGTCAAAAATATCGTTTCACCTCTGTGACTACATCTTGTTCCTTAAGTTCCTACTGATCCTCTAATGAATAATTCTAATTCATAATCTCTATGAATCAAATTCTTTCTCTATCATGAGAAGGTGGGGCCCCGATTGTTCAAAACCTGGAGTTAGTACTTAAGAGAACAACCTATTTGCTAACCCTAAATAGGGTAGGAGTGAATTTCATCTTGCAAGGCCATGTCCCCAGCTATTCATCCGGTATTATCCCCAAAATGGTAAGCTTATTGAGCAGTGTTGTTGGACTACTCTCACTGTTTGCAGATTAAAAGATAATCCCGAACAAACAGGAGTTCATAGCTAGCTCAGGATTAAGATCGAGTTAACCTAGGTTATATAATAAATGAAATAGTCAGTTTTAACAGTAAACGGTCGCTATAAATAAAAGTGCCTATTTTCGTGGTTTGGTCTATATGCAAACTCATTGCATAGGATGTCCCCACTATCATGTCTCAATATGAACGATTTGTGGTTCGCATCGTTTGTAGCACCTTACAACTTCTTGTAACAACTACAGAGTGGGTCGCATCCAATAGTGTTACCAAGATGAGATACCCAATTTCATCCATATACTTATTAGACCATTTAGGCTATATACTATCAACTTGATCCTGTTTATGTCACTACATAAAGTTACAGCATTCAGACTATAGCCAAGGATGCATTTATTGGATTTTCATAATAAGATGCAAAATCAACAAGTCATTGTTATTGATTAAATAGAATGTTTAACATGAATTACGAGTTCTACGACATTCCCAACAATCTCCCACTTGGACTAAAACTCCAGTGAGAACAAATATATACAATATAATGTTGAGATAAATAATGGGAAAAATACAATAAACTAGGGCATCTACAATACCATAGACATTCTCCCACTTGCCCGAGATTACACCACTCGGAGTCCTAGTCCCACTAGGTGGCCCTTGAAAACTTTAGCCTAGAGGGCCTTGGTGAATGGATCAGCAAGATTGTCTTCAAAGGCTATCTTTGTGACAAGCACATCTCCTCTGTGTACAATCTTCCAGATGAGATGGTACTTTCGTTCAATGTGTTTTCCACGCTTGTGACTCCTGGGTTCCTTTGAGTTAGCAACAGCACCAATGTTGTCACAATACAGTATGATAGGCAGGTGCATATTTGGAACGACTTCCAAATCAGCTAAGAATTTGCGTAGCCATACTGCTTCCTTAGCAGCTTCGCATGCAGCCACGTATTCCGCTTCCAAGGTGGAGTCAGCGGTACAACTTTGCTTGATGCTTCTCCAAACTATAGCTCCTTCGTTAAGAGTGAAATTTGATCCTGAAGTAGATTTCCTGGAATCTACGTCAGTCTGAAAATCAAAATCAGTGTATCCTGTAAGGATCAAATCCTTAGGTCCATACACAAGCATATAGTCCCTCGTTCTCCTAAGATACTTGAGGATATTTTTTACAGCGGTCCAATGACCGTGTCCAGGATTAGATTGGAACCTGCTAACGACTCCAACTGCAAAACATATGTCGGGACATGTACATAACATAGCGTACATTAAACTCCCAACTGCAGAAGCATATGGAATTCTGTTCATCTCTTCAACCTCTTAAGGTGCCTTAGGACATTGTTCCTTCGACAAATGAATGTCATGCCTAAAAGGTAATAAACCTTTCTTGGAATTTTGCATATTATACCTTGACAACATCTTGTCAATATAAGATGCCTGAGACAGTGCTAATGTTCTATTCTTTCGGTCTCGAAAGATCTGTATTCCTAGAACATACTGAGCATCACCCAAATCTTTCATTTGGAACTGTGATGCTAACCATCTCTTTACGTCAGCAAGAAAGCTTGTCGCATTCTCAATGAGCAAGATATCATCAACATACAGAACTAATAATGCTAAAGTTTTGTTGACTATCTTCTTGTATACACAAGGTTTGTCAACGTTCTGCTCAAAGTCATAAGATTTGATCGCAGTGTCAAATCTTATATTCCAGGATCTGGACGCTTGTTTCAATCCATTAATGGATTGATTAAGCTTATAGACTTTCTGTTCCTATCCTGTTTCGACGAACCCCTCTGGTTCAGACATAAAAATACTTTCATCAAGATAATCATTCAAAAAAGTTGTCTTAACATCCATTTGCCATATTTCATAGTCATAATATGTGGCAATGGCAAGAATTATTCTTATTGATTTAATCATGGCAACAGGAGAAAAAGTTTCTTTATAATCAACTTCTTCTCTTTGGGTAAAATCCTTTTCCACGAGCCTGGCTTTATAGGCCTGTTCCTTACAAGTTTGGTCTCGTTTTCTCTTGTAGATCCACTTACAACCTATAGGTGTAACACCTTGTGGTTGATCTACAAGTTCCCAGACTGAGTTGAAGTACATAGACTTCATTTCATCATCCATGGCTTTTATCCATTATTCCCTGTTAACATCTTCCATTGCCTTCTTAAAGATTAATGGATCCTCTAAACCATCATCTTGTATGATATTTTGAGTTTCTTTTAAACCCATGTAGCATTCAGGTTGTTGAATAACCCTCCCACTACGACGAGGCATCCTCAAATCTTGGGATGGACTTAACAGGACAACAACCATTGTTGATGGACCAGCTTGATCAACAACTCTTGTTGATTTATCTGTAGTATCATTAGACAGTTCTTGCAATATTAGTTTACTGCGAGGTAGATGATTCTTAATATGATCCTCTTCCAAGAAAGTTGCATTTGTCGATACAAACACTTTATCTTCTTGGGGATCATAAAAGTATCCTCCTTTTGTTTCCATGGGATATCCTACAAATAGGTATAATTTCGAACGTGTTTCCAATTTCTTAGGATTCTAGACCAACACATGTGCTGGACAACCCCAGATGCGAAAATGACGTAAACTTGCTTTGCGTCCTTTCCACAATTGATATGGTGTTTCTAAAACACTTTTGGACTGCCGATGGCACACCGAGTGCCTCTTGCAACCTCCAATCCCGTTCGAGGGAAAATGGTTTTAGAAAACGGGTTTAGAGAAAAGGTTTTCGTAAGAAGATTTGAGAGTGTGTATAAAGAAAGAAAGATTGTAGTAGACTAGAAAGCAATAAGCAACAACAACGGCTTTATAGAGTACTACTCCGGGTATGGGGATAAGACTACTTCATTATATTCAAAAATACACTGTACATATTTTCTAAAAGGCAAGAAATGGAGATCAGATTCCTTTTCATCTTAGGTACAAAGAACACATTCTTGAGTGAGATAAAAGAATCTCCAAAAAACAACTTCACATCTTCCACTGCTTCGACTGAAATGACTTCACCTGTGCCCACCTTGAAAGTCATCTCATATTCAAAAAGTCTTCTACAAGAACTAGTTTCCTGTAGAAAAGTACAAACATGATTAGCAGCGCCTAAATCTAATATCCAGGTAAGGTGAGAATTTTCCACTATACATGTTCCAACAACTAATAAATCATATTTACCTTGTTTATTATTTTCTTCTTTCTTTTCAGCCAAATATTTTGGGCAATTACGCTTCCAATGCCCAACCTCTCCACAATGGAAACATTTTCCCTTGGGAGTTTTGTTTTTGTTTTTCTTCCAGTGGTTTTCTTTTTCCCTTTTCCTTTCTTTTTCATCTGTATGGTTTTATCTTTAGAAGAAGAAGAAGGACCAGCTTCCTTATCATCAACGGATTTCGTATCAGACGTAGACCCTTTGTAAAGAAATTTTGGTTTAGAAACAACATTTATTTCCTTTTCCTTGAGTTTCATCATCGATTGATAATTTTGTAATTCATTCAACAACGTCGCTAAGTTATAAGTGATTTTGTTCATGACAGCATTTGTCCTGAACGGCAGATAACTCTCAAGAAAAGATTCCAGTATCATGCTCACTTGACTTGTTTCGTCTATCATAGCTCTGTGAGCCTCTGCGATGTTAAAATGGACCATCATGTCAAGAACATGTACTCTCATGTTGGTCCCATCCTTCATACGTGTCACATACACATATTTAATGGTTTCATGTCTAACAGACGATGATGGTTGCCCAAACATCTCCTGTAATGATGCCATGATCTAACGAGCTGTGGGCATGACCTCATGTTTCTTGTTGAGTACATCAGATATACTCGCCAAAATATAGGCCCGGGATTTTTCGTTCGCCCTTGCCCACCTATCATAAACATCCCGAACATTTCGGGTCGCCGTTGAACTCGGAACCGGAGGACACTCCTTCGTTAACACAAACCTCAAGTCATCTACTACTAATATTGTATTGATATTTGATTTCTAATTTGAGTAACCCTCTCCGTTAAATTTTTCAGAAACAAGTAGTTGTATAATCGAGTTCGACATTGCTGAAAAATTTTAAACAAATTCTATTAAATATGCATCTAAATCCATTTTAGCAAAACTAATAAAGTACCCAATAAATCTTTATTTATTTGCAACGATACTTAAGTGATTTAGAACAAGTGCTACCATGAGGCAGTCAAGAATTCCTTCACAGAAGCAAGACAGTTCTTGACCAAATAATATTATCTAGAATAACTCATATCCCAATAGTTCTTTTGGTTATCGTTTTCGGTCAAGATCCTTACTAACACTTAGTAATTCTTGCAAGTGTGACCCGCCATTTTCAGATCTTATAGGACGGTATGAATATGCCTCCGAGAGAGAAGAAAATAACCAAGACGAAACTATAAGACCCTATTCATTTTACTAAAGCTTGGGTTATTCTAAATCCTATGTTACAACCCTTCGTATGGATCGCCGCGGTCAACGACTAGCTAGTGCCGCATAAAAACGAAAACAGGCGCAACATATGAATCTCATGATTCAAACTAATGGAGGAGACCATACGACAATGTTGACACATTTCCTTCACCCACTTACTATGAACCACTTCCCTCATTCACCTTGTTATTGACCCATGCAAACACTTTCCGTATAGAGCAAAGTAAAATCGACAAGAAGCCGAGCATGGATCTCACAGTGTGAACTCTTGAGGACGTGAGAGCTAATAACTATATATCAAATATATTGTTAATCTCCCATTGAAGTGTTCTAAATGTTTGTGTAATTTACTAAGGCATGACGGCTAATTTCATACAACCTAAGTCTAAGTGGTTTGTCCAAATATAACTCTTATAATTGGATTTAACTTACAATGTCTAGGTGATAAACCATTTTATTACCTCATATCACTCACGCAAGCTCATAAAATTAGTTAGCAACTCTCAATTGTTCGGTCATAATCCCCAGGTAGGAGGTGTTCCGTAAACTGTCGACTTAAGTACCCCGGTCTTAGATAGGCTTATGAACCAGTATGAGTTTGTAACCATATTTTATAAGGCAACAATCTATTTTAACGATTAAAATTAGTTTTTAACCTAAGTAAGCATCCAGCTGTTCTTTGTTATGGATTTTAAAAGTCTAATCAATTTTATAACAACTTACAAAATTTAGACATGCTTAAACATCCACAACATTCAACAAAGTTATCTAATATAACTATTATATTAAACATAACCCTAACATGCATACTATATATTATAACAATTATAACATACTGTCAATGCATGTAACATGCTTCTTACAGTGGGATTTTAAATCTACATGGCATACTGTATGCATATACAGTATGCATATACATGAATTTATTTAATTATCACATACATCTCATGCATAAACAATTAAATACTAATTGTTATAGTTTTCGTTTTGGCATAAACAAGCAAACAAATAGCTAACTATTACAAACAGCTTCATAACCGTCTTTGAACCGTTTGAACCGCTCCAAATCGAACCCAAAACAACTTTAACCAGGCTGGACGAGTCTGGACCAGACCAACCACAACGATTTGAGGCTGAACCGGATTAAGCCTTGGGTAAACCGATCGAGTCGGTTGCTTTCGGTCCAACCTCAATATACTGCTAAGGCCGATCATGTAACACCTGGATGTAATCGTCTGGGGTTGTGAGGAAATACACGATCGTATAGTGTTTCTTGAAACCTGAATGATCGTTTAGCTCTATCGCATAGGACTAGACGATCGCTTAGTTCCATCGCAGTGCAATCGCTTAGCTCCATCGCATAGTACTAAGCGATCACATAACACCATCGCCCTGCACATTCAAGTCGTCATTTAGTATCCGCCCGCAGCTAAATGATCGCATAGCTCCATCGTATTGAACATCATCGCGTCGTATAGCATTTATCTACACGATCGCTTAGCTCCGCGACCAAATGAACGCTCAGTGCTATCACGTAGCATTTCATCGCATCTTTTAACATGCAATGTTGCTGAACGATCGTATAGCACCATCGTTTAGCAAAATCAACGAATCATCTAGTTCCCACGACAAAAACTAAACGATTGCGTAATGCTATCGTATAGCAAATGAACGCATCGCTTAACTCCCACAGGTACGCGATCGTTTAGCGTTCAACATCACAACAACCAACACATATTACTAAACGATCGTCTAGCTTTTCTTCTCATCATGTAACGCCTAGAGCTAAACGATCATTTAGCAACTAGACCTCAACAACAGATTTAAGTAAAAGCTGAAAAATCTTGAACAGCAGCTCGACCTCCTTTGCTTGTTTCAATTACATCTTAATTTCAACTCTAACAACTCCAAATAAATTACAAACTCTTGCTAACACATAAATGCTCATCAAACAAGAGCCAATTAGAAATTTAATTGAGAAATTAAAGAGAATTAAAATGCCAAAATAGAGAAAACCATAGCAGTGCATAAGTTTCACATATCTCATGAAAAAACACCCACCTTGCCAAAATTGGATCGAATGGAAAGCTTAAAAGATACTCTGATACCAATTGAAAGAGTAAAACGACATGCAACATCTGTTTTGGGTACAGAGGGCCATAGGTTCGAATCCTGTCACCTTGATGTGGTATTCTCAAAGGCGGAAGTGCAAATCCCCGTAACCTATCCGTGGTCAGGAAGGCAGGCGAACCAAGCACACTAAAAAAAAGGAACGTGTTATATCCAAGACGTACGAAATATAGTAAATACGAAGAGGCTTTGAGGACCTTCCTACTAAGGAAAAAGCGCGAACTTGTCTCTGTATGGCAATCACTAAAAAAAGAGGGTTAACTGAGATCTTTGGTCACGAGCTGCTAAAAGCACAAAAATAGGTAAAGGAATGGAAGCACATCTTGCACCTTCTATGATCCATTCAACCTGCCTGAAAGATGAGAGATAGGCCTTTAGCAAGGGGATATCGCACGGAAAGCTGGATTAGGTCTTTTCTTTTAATGAGAGTGACCTTTCAAAGAGAATGCGATAAGGCCCTTCTTAAAGTAAAGGGATGGCTCACTCTCTCTCCTAACATCTTTTCGACTTTGTACAACCCATTGATAGTAACCATTTTGACTACTATCAAAGTAGATATTTCCTCCAAATACTACCTTATAAGACTCTACATCTTGTAGAAGTTTATTAGTTACTCGAATACTTAGTTGAGGTAGTCGATTTTTCATAGCGAAACCAATGGTACCATCAGCATCAAAGAATCCTGCAAACCAATTTGATTGAGCATCTAGTGTAATAGGAAGAATTACAGGGATATCCAGTACTTGACAGACACGACTACCGCGAACTCTTTGAACATTAGACTCAACTAACCTTACCGAAAGGAGCTTATGAAAGAAGAGAAGTCTCTTATTCTTAATAAAATGATACTTTCTTTCTAAGCAAGAGAAGGGCTTTCTGGCTAATGATATAGATGAATCACTGGAATCTGGAAGTATCAAGGATTCATAAGCTTTCTAATTCACTAATTTTAGCAAAAACTAAAGCATGCTCTTCTCAAAAAAATGGGTTTTCTGAACATATCTTTGATGAACTCTCCAAGAAAACGCCTGTTCAGCTGTTGTCTTCTTTTGTTATCAACGGGAACCACATCAAATCCTTCCCTACTATGCTCTTGGAGCTTTAGGCAGAGTTGTGGGGCTCAAGAATAGCTTAAAGATGTGAAGAAACCAGAGAAACTCACAGTAGCACAGCTGAAGAAGACAACTTCTTCTTCAGAGAAAATTTTCTCGAAATTCTGTATTCTTCTCTTCTCCAACAACTCCTATCTTCTTTATATATTAAGATGAACATGCAAAGAGATGGAGTGCATGGCTTCCAGTTCATGCTTGGAAAATCAAAGTAGAGAAGATCATGGTTTGTGTGTGAGCATAAAGATGATGATAATGGAGAAAACTCTTTTTCCATTATATACAAACATGCAAAACATTTTTCATTTCCTTTTTAAAACAAAAAAAATAAATCATTTTAATTCAAAAATTTATTTTCTTAAATTAATTTCATAAATTAATTTTAAAAAAATTAATTAATTTAATATCAAATATTAAATTAATTTTTGCATAATAATCATCTTTATATATTTAAATCATATTTAAATATTTATTCTCTTCTTCCGTTTAATTTGAACGTTTCAAATTAATCTCTCAAACTACCCTAAAGCTTATCCATTTACGAGTTAGTAGGGAGACCTCGCGGACCTACAGATCATGGACTCCAACGATTCGAGATTAATCGGCTAAACTCATTAGTCCGATATAACCCTCATTCGTTAACCAATGGGACACTCCACTATAGCCCATAGTTGAACTCCCCTCACTATAGATATATTATGTCCACTTAATAACCATAATCAGTAAGCCGATCCTTCACAGGTTGTTCGTAATCACAGCTAGGTCAAAAATATCGTTTTACCCCTGTGACTACATCTTGTTCCTTAAGTTCCTATTGATTCTCTAATGAACAATTCTGATTCATAATTTCTACGAATCAAATCCTTTCTCTATCATGAGAAGGCGGGGCCCCAATTGTTCAAGACCTGGAGTCAGTACTTAAGAGAACAACCTATCTGCTAACCCTAAATAGGGTAGGAGTGAATTCCATCTTGTAAGACCATATCCCCAGCTATTCATCCGATTTTATCCCCAAAATGGTAAGCTTATTGAGTAGTGTTGTTGGACTACTCTCACCGTTTGCAGATCAAAGGATAATCCTGAACAAACAGGAGTTCATAGCTAGCTCAGGATTAAGATCGAGTTAACCTAGGTTATATAATAAATGAAATAGTCATTTTTAACAGTAAACGGTCATTATAAAGAAAAGTGACTATTTTCATGGTCCGGTCTATATACAAACTCATTGCATAAGATGCCCCACTCTCATGTCTCAGCATGAACGATTTGTGGTTTACATCGTTTGTAGCACCTTACAACTTCTTGTAACAACTACAGAGTGGGTCGTATCCAATAGTGTTACCAGGATGAGATACCCAATTTCATCCATATACTTATTAGACCATTTAGGCTATATACTGTCAACTTGATCCTGTTTATGTCACTACATAAAGTTATAGCATTCAGACTGTAACATCCCGAATTTCAGGAAAATTTAAGTGAATTATCTAAAACTATTGAGTTTAAAATTTCCCTTTCATTTGGAAAATTGGGGTTAAATTGAAACAATTGAAAAACTTTTATTGGTTGAATTGAATTTAATTGTTTAGATATTCGAACCGGTTATCTTGAAAATATTAAATTTGGCTTCTCTTTGATTTTGGATTTTAGGGCCAACTTAAAAAAATAAATAAGATAATTAATTTCATGTGGTATTGAATTGATTTAAATATTTTGAAGCATTTAATTTGTATCAAATTAATAGATCTTATGCCCTTTAATTTTGGTTTTTGAAGCCTAAATTAAGATAATTTGAAAAGTTAATTGATTTCTAAATTTAATAGAATCTTTGGAGATTTTGGAGATATTGTGATAAAATATTTTATTTATCTTTTCAAAATTTGGAAAAAAAAATAAAAGAATTGAGATTTTTTTTTTAAAATTAAATGAGAGTGAAAAGAGGTCAAAAATTGGGGAGAAAGCAATTCGATTTTTCAGCAACAGCTTCAATAAAATTGTCAATTGCCAGAGTTTGAATTGTTGGATCGTGCTCAAATTTGGTCAATCTGTTCGAGACAGTATAGAGTTTCATTTTGAATGGTTAGATCATGGTTGAACCTCTGGTTTGTTCGTAATCGCTGCTGAATAAAATCTGTAAACTAGAAATTCCCCTTCTCTCCCACTCTCGCAAACCCTCCTCATGCAAGGCCCTCACTACCAGCCGCTAGCCTAAACAATTTATGTCGTCTAACAGCAACACACGCTGCCTATCTATGGCAGCCACAAGTCGACGCACCGTCGGCCGCCATTGCCCCAATCTTTGTCAAAATTTTGAGGAAAACCTTGGGTAAGACTTATTTTTCCTTATAATTTGGGAGGTGAAGTTCACCCCTTTGATTTTGGGTAAATTAGTAACCTCTCTTTGGTTTGAAACTTAGATTCAAGATTTGGAAGTTTTGAGGCATTGACCATCAAGCTAGATACCATTTTGTTTTGCAGAAAATTAGTGAAGATCGATAAGTTTTGTAAGTTGTTAGATGGTTATTCTTTTGGATTGAGAGTAATGGTGGGAAAATTAAGTTATTGATTTTGGATTTAATTCATGATCAGATTGGCTAATTAAATCAAGTATTGGAATTTGTCTTGGATCAAGCCACAACTTTAGGTTGATTCAAGTGTGCTAAAGAAGTTCTAAGGAGATTTTGAATCAACTTTAGGTTGATTCAAGATTTGGAAGTTTTGAGGCATTGACCATCAAGCTAGATACCATTTTGTTTTGCAGAAAATTAGTGAAGATCGATAAGTTTTGTAAGTTGTTAGATGGTTATTCTTTTGGATTGAGAGTAATGGTGGGAAAATTAAGTTATTGATTTTGGATTTAATTCATGATCAGATTGGCTAATTAAATCAAGTATTGGAATTTGTCTTGGATCAAGCCACAACTTTAGGTTGATTCAAGTGTGCTAAAGAAGTTCTAAGGAGATTTTGAATCAACTTTAGGTTGATTCAAGATTTGGAAGTTTTGAGGCATTGACCATCAAGCTAGATACCATTTTGTTTTGCAGAAAATTAGTGAAGATCGATAAGTTTTGTAAGTTGTTAGATGGTTATTCTTTTGGATTGAGAGTAATGGTGGGAAAATTAAGTTATTGATTTTGGATTTAATTCATGATCAGATTGGCTAATTAAATCAAGTATTGGAATTTGTCTTGGATCAAGCCACAACTTTAGGTTGATTCAAGTGTGTTAAAGAAGTTCTAAGGAGATTTTGTTTTATGTTTTTTTATCAAGTTGAGGTAAGTAATCTTACTACTAGAACTACCCTAGTGCCCGACAATGATAATTATGATTGATTGAGGATTATTAGTTAGCATGATATTTATGTCTGTCTTCATTGACTGAGGTTTGAAATGACTAGAGTCAGGAATTGACAAATATGATTTACTGAGAATATATTGATAGTTTGATATTTATGTATGCCTTGCTGATATGAGAGTTTAAAAGGCCAGTTGCGCATAGAGATGCTTGAATACTAGTATGATTTGAGTATATTATTTTTATTGGAGATCCTGTTGAATCTGAGGAGGATAAGATGCATACATATGTTGTAAAGCTATGATGAAGAAATTTATATGTATATTGTAGAATCATGATGATGAGATGTATATGTATGTTATAGAACCATGTTGAGATTGTGATGTCAAGATTGTGATAGTAATTTTACTAGTTAGAATGCCCACCAGTTTGTGTTTCCTTCGGGATTCACCAGATATTGTGTTTCCTTCGAGATTCACCAGTTTGTGTTTCCTTTGGGATTCACCTGATATTGTGTTTCCTTTGGGATTCACCAGTTTGTGTTTCCTTTGGGATTCACCTGTTTTTGTTTTCTTTGGGATTCACCAGTTTGTGTTTCCTTTGGGATTCACCAATTTGTGTTTCCTTTGGGATTCACCAGATTTTGTGTTTCCTTCGGGATTCACCAATTTGTGTTTCCTTTGGGATTCACCAGATTTTGTGTTTCCTTCGGGATTCACCAGTTTGTGTTTCCTTCGGGATTCACCAGATATTGTGTTTCCTTTGGGATTCACAAGATATTGTGTTTCCTTGGGGATTCACAAGATATTGTGTTTCCTTCGAGATTCACCAAATATTGTGTTTCCTTCGGGATTCACCAGTTTGTGTTTCCTTCAGAATTCACCAGATATCATGTTTTCTTCGGGATTCACCAGTTTTTGTTTCCTTCGGGATTCACCAGATATCGTGTTTCCTTCGGGATTCACCAAATTGTGTTTCCTTCAGGATTCACCAGAGGTAGTGGGCATATTTAGCTACAGTAGAATAAAACTCAGTTTTTCATGTATGTATGTGTCTCATGAGGACTAGAACAGTTTATATGTTCCACCAGAGGTAAGCATCTATAGGACAAAGATGCCTAACCTGACCCCAGTAGTGGGGTTACTTACTGAGTATTTTATTCTTTCTCATGTTGTTGTTTCATGTAAGGGTAGAGATGCATCGGTGATGGACAAGCAGAATTCGTGATCGAGCCACTGGGACTAGTTTTATGCTTCCACTCATGAGATTTAGATTTCTTTTCATGTTTTTCTTAACTTTCAGTTTTGATGTTTGAAACTTACTATTAAGAATCGTTTTCAGACTTATTTATTATCATTTATGATTTATGGGTACCCTATTGTTGTTTTTTATATTTGAATTTAATGAAAGTCTTTTGCACTTACCTTACTTATTTAGCATTTATTTCACCATAAAAGAGTGTCGTTTTAAGTTTCATGCATGCATATATTATTAACGGTCTAACTTAAGTCCTAGGGGGTCGGGCCGTTATAGTTGGTATCAGAGCCTAAGTTTTAGGTTTTGTAGACTGACTTATGATGTAAGTCTTGGTTTTGTGTCCCTTATGGCTATTCACGGATCCTTCGTCCTCGCCAGGTATGTTCTTTCATTAAATGTTTTATGGAAGATGTGCTTAAAAGCCTTCATGTCTAAGCTTTATGTATTGACTGATTGTTATTGCTAGTTTAACGACCTGAAAGAAGTTAGTATGAGATGGCTATTTTGTTTGGGTATTATAGAAAGAAAGAAGAATCATAATAAGGCCATTTGACGTTAGTTTAATTCGTGGAAGGACTGTTAGAAACGGACATATATTTTTGTTCAGAGATATTAAAACCTGATAGAACTATGAATTGTTATGCACTTATGACATGAAAAAAAAAATGGATGTATTTGGTTAATCTATAAAATAAGGTAGGTGAATTGGAAATTCATTAGGGAATAATATTAAGTTTTGCATTACGAGAATAAAACTAGTGGTGCTACAAGGAACTTTATCACAAGGCACACATTCTTAGTTACAAAAAAAGATTTCTTTATAAGATAAGAAAGATGTGAAGAAAAGAGTATAAATTTTATTAAGGATTACTGAATATTAAAGTCAAAATGTTCCAAGAAAAAAAAATTGAAAGGATTAATAGGTCATGATCACTTTCATGGTATCGAAGTTGGTGGAGCGAGTAGTGTATGGTATTTTGGTTCTTTATGTAACGTTCCTAAAAGGAAGAAGAATTACTAGATGGAGCATAAAGTGATAGTATGAGGAACTCTTTACAAGAACTAGGTAAGATGAATTGGTCAAGGAATGCCAAGATGGTTGAATTTATAGTTGCCTTTAGATAGGAGAAAACGAGTTATTGGATTGAAAATTCTTAAGGTGCTTGGGTTTGAACTATGTGTTTGTTGCAATGAAAAGGTTCAAGTTTAATTAACCATACCAAGAGGAAGGATAAACATTTTGAAGTTTAAAAGCAATGTGATCTTATGGGGATACTCTACTATGGTTCCAAGTTTGGAATGGAATTTTAGATTTATGGAAAAGGGTATAAAGGGTCATATGTCTTGGTTTAGGGATTATGTTTCACTCTGGAAGTGAAAAGTGCACCTTCAAGTTGTTGGGTTAAGCAAGGATAAATATGGAGAAAAATAAAAGTATTTAAGGAAAGGTTTTTATTTATTTGGGGAGATAAATGGAAATTAATGTGTTCAAGACTCCCAAATAGTTAAGTATGGTTTGGATTTTAAAACATGATATGGGTGGATATAAGGCATTGGTTTTAGTGTAAAAGAGGTATTGGTTTTAGTGTAAAGGAGGAATCTCCTATTACTATTTGGAACTTTGGACTGCAATAGGCATTAATCAAATATATATATATATATATAGCATGCTTAGGTTGTTGGATTGTAGACTGTGAAAAGGGATTCGAATAGTCACATGTTTTGGTACAGATATATTTCACTAGGAAAGTGAAATAGAACATCTTGGATTTATTGGTCTTCGAAAAGATAAGGGAAGATGAAAGGATTTGGGAAATATTTTGTTGTTTTGAGAAGGTAAGGGAAATTTATGTTTTGAGATTAAGAACAGAGGTTTGGTTTGGTGTCCAAGATAGGAAATATGTGTTTATGAACCTTTAGAGTTGGTATGAACAATCTCATTACTATTTGGAACTATGGATCTTAGTATTTGTTGGTTGAATGGATATCTGCCTAAGCTATTGGTCATGGAACTCAATTTTAGCATGAGAATTTGATTAAGCTAGACTATCATGCATTGGAAGAGTGCTTAGCAATCTTCTTCAAATTATAGTGGAATCAGAGGAAATAACGTTTTATGAAAAGATGTTTAGTAGCAATAATTGCTAGAAACTATGGAAATGGAAGGGGTAAGGCCTCGTTAAAGAGGGAGAAGACATTGAAAGGTATTAGCAAGGTATAGAGGTTTTGATTGTGGACACGAATATCTAGAACAAGGAATTAATGAAGCCATCAATTTTATTTGAAGATGAAAGTAATCTAGCTGCAAGTAAGAAACAAGTTATATGAGTATTAAGGTTGAGTAAATTTGATCTCGCAGAATGACCCCTAGCACTAGAGATGAACTTGAGTTGAGAGCAACTCCTATCCTTAAGGCTCCTCATAGAAGGACTCTAGCAGAGTTGGAATAGCCTAAGTCACTTATACAAGAACCATTTAACCAAGTGTTTCATATGTGCCTTAATGTTTTGCCTTGGAGCACACCAGCTTTGTTTATTATGAAAGAAATATGATTCACGCGACTTTGTATCAACTATTACAAATTGAATATGATAGCGTATCTCGGTTGCAAGGGATTGTCAAGGCAATTAGGTGCCGGATCCGAATTCTAAATCCTGGACTTGAGATGCCACAAGAGATATATTTTCTGTTGCATGGACAGTGAGGTGATCCACTCTATGGAGTGTGAACATTCTCGATATAGATGTATGCAATCATGAAGGTCTTTATCTTAGAAACTGACATTAGGTAATGGTTACAACTATGAAATTATGATGATGTATTTTTATGGACACTTCGAGAGCCTCATTTAAGTGAGATTTTAAGACTCGTGCATAGGAGGATCTAAATAGTGTTATGTGTTTATTTTAAGACTAAATAGTAACATGATATTATCTCAGATAAGTTATACAATTCATGGTAGGAGGTGAAGACTTTTTGAAACGTGGAGTTAGTGCTAATTAAAAGTTCTTCGGTAGAATTATCGGTCTGAAGAAGAAGTTTGGAAATATGAGGATGAGATAAGACCTAAGTATCAGGAGCCTTTAAGGACTTGAACTTTCGAGGGCGAAAGTTTCTTAAGAAGGGAAGAATGTAACATCCCGAATTTCAGGAAAATTTAAGTTAATTATCTAAAATTATTGAGTTTAAAATTTCCCTTTCATTTAGAAAATTGGGGTTAAATTGAAATAATTGAAAAAATTTTATTGGTTAAATTGAATTTAATTGATTAGATATTCGAACGGATTATCTTGAAAATATTCAATTTTGCTTCCCTTTGATTTTGGATTTTAGGGCCAACTTAAAAAAAACTTAAAAAAGATAATTAATTTCATGTGGTTTTGAATTGATTTAAATATTTGGAAGGATTTAATTTGTATCAAATTGATGGATCTTATGCCCTTTAATTTTGGTTTTTAAGCCTAAATTAAGATAATTTGAAAAGTCAATTGATTTCTAAATTTAATAGAATCTTTGGAGATTTTAGAGATATTGTGATAAAATATTTTATTTATCTTTTCAAAATTTGGAAAAAAAAATAAAAGAAATGAGATTTTTTTCGAAATTAAATGAAAGTGAAAAGAGGTCAAAAATTGGGGAGAAAGCAATTCGATTTTTCAGCAACAGCTTCCATAAAATTGTCAATTGCCAGAGTTTAAATTGTTGGACCGTGCTAAAATTTGGTCAATCTGTTCGAGACAGTATAGAGTTTCATTTTGAATGGTTGGATCGTTGTTTGAAGCTCTGGTTTGTTCGTAATCGCTGCTGAATAAAATCTGTAAACTAGAAATTCCCCTTCTCTCCCACTCTCGCAAACCCTCCTCATGCAAGGCCTTCACTACCAGCCACTAGCCTAAACAATTTATGCCGTCCGACAGCAACACACGCTACCTATCTATGTCAGCCACAAGTCGATGCGCCGTCGGCCGCCATTGTCCAGATCTTTGTCGGAATTTTGAGGAAAACCTTGGGTAAGACTTATTTTTCCTTATAATTTGGGAGGTGAAGTTCACCCCTTTGATTTTGGGTTAAATTAGTAACCTCTCTTTGGTTTGAAACTTAGATTCAAGATTTGGAAGTTTTGAGGCATTGACCATCAAGCTAGATACCATTTTGTTTGGCAGAAAATTAGTGAAGATCGGTAAGTTTTGTAAGTTGTTGGATGGTTATTCTTTTGGATTGAGAGTAATAGTGGGAAAATTAAGTTATTGATTTTGGATTTAATTCATGATCAGATTGGATAATTAAATTGAGTATTGGAATTTGTCTTGGACCAAGCCACAACTTTAGGTTGATTCAAGTGTGCTAAAGAAGTTCTAAGAAGATTTTGTTTTTGGTTTTTTACCAAGTTGAGGTAAGTAATCTTACTACTAAAACTGCCCTAGTGCCCGACAATGATAATTATGATTTAGTGAGGATTATTAGTTAGCATGATATTTGTGTCTGCCTTCATTGACTGAGGTTTGAAATGACTAGAGTCAGGAATTGACAAATATGATTTACTGAGGATATATTGATAGTTTGATATTTATGTATGCCTTGCTGATACGAGAGTTTAAAAGGCTAGTTGTGCATAGAGATGCTTGAATACTAGTATGATCTGAGTATATTATTTTTATTGGAGATTCTGCTGAATCTGAGGAGGATGAGATGTATACATATGTTGTAAAGCTATGATGAAGAAATTTATATGTATATTGTAGAATCATGATGATGAGATGTATATGTATGTTATAGAACCATGTTGAGATTGTGATGTCAAGATTGTGATAGTAATTTTACTGATTAGTTAGAATGACCACCAGTTTGTGTTTCCTTCAGGATTCACCAGTTTATGTTTCCTTTGGGATTCACCAGTTTGTGTTTCCTTTGAGATTCACCAGATATTGTGTTTCCTTCGGGATTCACCAGTTTGTGTTTCCTTTAGGATTCACCAGATATTGTGTTTCCTTTGGGATTCACCTGTTTGTGTTTCCTTTGGGATTCACCAGTTTGTGTTTCCTTTGGGATTCACCAGATATTGTGTTTCCTTCGGGGTTCACCAAATATTATGTCTCCTTCGGGATTCAACAGTTTCTATTTCCTTCGAGATTCACCAGTTTGTGTTTCCTTTGGGATTCACCAGATATCGTGTTTTCTTCAGGATTCACCAGATTGTGTTTCCTTTGGGATTCACCAGAGGTAGTGGGCATATTTAGCTACAGTAGGATAGAACTCAGTTTTTCATGTATGTATGTGTCCCATGAGGACTAGGACAGTTTATATGTTCCACTAGAGGTAGGCATCTAGAGGACATAGATGTCTAACTTGACCCCAGTAGTGGGTTACTTACTGAGTATTTTATACTCATTCTTTCTCATGTTGTTGTTTCAGGTAAAAGTAGAGATGCACCGACAATGGACAAGTGGAATTCGTGATCGAGCCACTGAGACTAGTTTTATGCTTCCGTTCATGAGATTTAGATTTCTTTTCATGTTTTTCTTAACTTTCAGTTTTGATATTTGAAACTTACTATTAAGAATCGTTTTCAGACTTATTTATTATCATTTATGATTTATGGGTACCCTATTGTTATTTTTAATATTTGAATTTAATGAAAGCCTTTTGCACTTACTTTATTTATTTAGCATTTATTTTACCATAAAAAAATGTAGTTTTAAGTTCCATGCATGCATGTATTTAGTAACGGCCTAACTTAAGTCCTAGGGGGTCGCGTCGTTACACAGACTATAGCCAAGGATACGTTTATTGGATTTTCATAATAAGATGCAAAATCAACAAGTCATTGTCATTGATTAAATAGAATGTTTAACACGAACTGCGAGTTCTAGGACATTCCCAACAAATTTAATATAGACTAAATTATAAAAAATACCCTTTAATCTTGTACTTTGTGCCAAAAATACTTCTAAACTTTTAAAAGTTTCAAAAGTACCTTATAGTTAAAAATATATATATATATCCTTGTTGTTAGACTTGGATGAAACTGTTGGTATTTTATTTCAAAAGTACGCGTAAACTTTGAAAAGTACAAAATATCTTTAAACTAAAAAAAAAATTAAAAATTACTCTTACGGTTAGCATATGAATGGGAATAGTAAATACCTCGTTGCAAAAATAACTCTAGAATTTAAAAATTCTCCTACCATTAGTATAATGATCAATTTGTTTGAAGTTTTATTGAGTTCGCAAAGAATCAATTTTAAAACAAATTATACAGATATCCTTTTTTTATTCCATATAGATGCTCTCATTTCTCTTCTAGTTGTCAACTTCTTACACTAATTTTCTCAACAACTCAAATGAAAATCAAAACTTTAAGTTAAAACATAAAAATCTCACAAAATTTCAAAATCAAAATCTCCCTTTAAAACATACTAAAACAATAAATAGCCAAATTTTAAAAATATGTATTTGGCTATTAACACACATTCAACTAACGGTGAGTGTATTTTGAACTCTTTTTAAAGTTTAAGATTGTTTTTAGAACTTTTGAAAGTTTTAAGGGAATTTTTTACACAAAATACATACAGTTTCCATCCAAAACTAATGGTAAGTCTATTTTTTTAACTCTTTTTGAAAGTTGTATTCTTGAAACTTTTGAAAATTCAAGGATATTTTTTACACAAAGTACAAAATTTAGGAGTATTTTGTATACTTTAGCCTTAAATATAGTAAAATAATAATAGTAATTTGGAGGGAGAAAAACTATTTTGATTGTAAATTTTGAGTCTAATTTCCATCGGTCCTCAGATTTCAAAATGTTACACTTTTATCCATGAGTTTTGAGTTTAATGCCTGTATGGTCCTTGTGTTGCAAAAAGATACTTTTACCCTTAATTTTGAATTTAGTTTTCATTTGATCCTTAAATCTCAATATTTTACAATTTTACTCTAGAATTTTTACTAGTGCTCACTTTAATATTCGATACTAACCTTTAGTTAACCAATGCAAAATAATTATCATGTGAAAACTTTAGTGGTGATGAAAAATTAATGAAAAACTAATTTAATTATAATTATTTTAATTATTTTAAATTAATTAATATACATTAACCCAAAAGATTAAACCAAAATAAGCATAGCTCAATTGTAATAGTACTTGTATTATCGTTTGAAGCTCGATTCCCCCACCACATATATTGTAAAAAAAAAAAAAAAAGAGTCAAAGATTAAAAATAAATATTAACTAAAAAACCACGGTCCAAGAACCAAATTGAAACTAAATTGAAAAAGTGTAATAGTTTGAAATACAGTAACCACATAGAATTTAAATTTACGAATAGGAAAATTAACATTTTAAAATTTATTGATCAAATGGAAGCTTGACTTAAAATATAGGAACCAAAAAGATTTTTTCTTAGTTTCAGTGT
Source organism: Benincasa hispida (assembly GCF_027475165.1). Classification (NCBI taxonomy): domain Eukaryota; kingdom Viridiplantae; phylum Streptophyta; class Magnoliopsida; order Cucurbitales; family Cucurbitaceae; genus Benincasa; species Benincasa hispida. Next base: position 56,918,130 of record NC_143482.1, read on the forward strand.
CAACATTCTTCCAAACATTCATAAGGGAAGGCGAATATATTTTTTGCCTTTTTGATTTTAAGTTACTACAAAGTAAGAAGGGAGAAAAGTTCTAAAGTTTATTAAAATTCTAAGTAAATACGAATATTTATAAATACATATCGAAATAGAACAATTAATTCAATTAATATAAAACTAGAATGACTACAGGAAAAAATATTTTCTAAAAAATATCTTTTTATTAAAAAAAATCAAATTAAAAAAAAAATCAAATACACAAGTATTTGAAAAGTTAGTGATTGTTTCTAAATCTTCGTTGTAGCACCAAACATTTAATGTAATTGAAAATCTAGTCCTTTTATCTTAAATTTTACAAATATAGCAAAATATTTTAAATCACTTTTTATTAATAGTTGTTTTAATTCACTAGAGAAAAAACCTATCTAATATCTAATAAATTCTTAATTTCAATTCACTAGAATATTGATATAAAAACATTTTTAGTTTTTGAACTTCTAAATTTGTTCCGTGAAGCAAGTTCGAGGTAACGTTGCAAAGAAAAATGAGAACCACCTCCACATTAAAAATGAAAAGCTCCAGCTCCCTTTCAAATCCTGTTTATTTAGATACATAAAATATATTGCAATCTATTTGTTTATGTCCAATCATAGACTATATACAAACTAAACAAAGACAATCACATACACATCGTGGTCTACTAGAAATATATAATCTTAGCATAAGGATGAGAGTAATACATATACATTATTTACACTAATTTCAGGAAGGAATACTACTGGTAACAAGCTTAGTTAAGTATGTGGAGATCTCTGTGTTGTGTACTAAAGTGGAAAGTTTGGCAGTATTTTAATTACTTGTATAGCTGTTGGAGTTCATTTTTGAATTTAGCCTTCACTTGTTCCCTCTTTATCTTTAAAGCGGCAGTAACCAATCCAGAGTCTGGGGTCCATGGATCTGGTGCCAACATTATTTTTTCAGGAATTTCGAACTTTTGTAACTTTGCATCTTTCGCTACCTGTAAAGACATTGAAAATAATACCCTGTTCAAAAGTGGGATTCTACATCATAACATAACAAAGTAGTAGCTGTTTAGATTTGTATTGTGTCTTTCATTGAAGTTAAAAAGACTTGTTCGGTAAGTCCCGTTTGGTAACCATTTTGTTCTTGAAAATTAAGTCTACGAATACTATTTCCACATCCTCCAAATTTCTTTCTTGGTCATCGACTTTACACCAATGATTTAAAAAACCAAGCCTAATGTTGAGAATTAAAAGTAGCTTTGAAATTTGACTAAGAATTCGACATTGTACTTAATAAGGATGTAAATCATTGTAAGAAATGTGGATGAAATATGCTTAATTTGAAAAAACAAAAACCAAAAACCAAATGGTTATCAAACAGGACTTAACGTTTTTGAAAATTAAGTATATTTCCTCTCAATTTCTTATGACGACTCTAAATAAAAGAGTTGAATTCTTAACCAAATTTTAAAAACAAATGTTTTTTCTAATTTTCAAAATTCAGCTAGGTTTTTAAAAATATCAGGAGAAAGTAGGTAATAAAAACAAAAAATAAAGAGATAGAATGGATGTGGCTAAATCTTCAAAAACTAAAAACAAAAAAATGGTACCAAAGGGGTCTAAATAATTAGATTCCCCCAAAAGTTTCGAGCTAATCTTACTAATGAACAAAGAAAGAACATGGTCTGCCATCCTAATTGCTTCATTCTTCGATGCTAATTCCATTTTCTCCATTCCAATATAGAATGACTCTTAAATCACCGATTGATCCAAAAACTTAAGGTGAAAGATGAAGGTTAATTTAATATTAAGTCATCTAACAATTATGAAATCTATCTATATATATTACAAGATCATCGGCGATGCAATCTATTAGATAAACATAGATCGATTTCATCTGAAAATCAATTGACCATAGGAGTAACTCATGTATCTTATATAGATTGTGAGATCTCTTTATTCTTTAAATGATCCTCAACAAAACTCTTTGGGTTACCCATTCTTTGGTCGAATCACTTTTTTTTTTTTTTTTTTTAACAAAATCCATTTGGGTTTCATGGATCAAATAACATATTTAGATAAACTATGAAGTTTCATCTCAATATCAATTGAGAACAAGAAGTGTAATCCATGTACTTCATAAACTATGGAATTTTATCTCAAAACCAATCTACGTATATATTTACCGCCTCTTTCAGTTTGCATCAGACTATTTCTATTATCTTTCTGCCTTTCAATAGATAAGAGTAGGATTTGCAAACCTTGGAAAGGGATCTCTGAACCTCACTGATAGTTTCACCATTTTCACATAGCTGAGAAAAGTCCCCGTAGTTGATGCCAGCTTCTTTGGCCCACTTCTCAAGGGCTGGACGCAAAGGGACAACAACTGCTACACAATAATCGCGATAGGGGTCTGCATATACCATAACATTATCCACGTACTTGCTTGATAGTAGGGCAGCCTCGACCTATATGCACAGAAGAAGAATTTAAACCTTAAAATCTCTGCTTGTATGTTAGCAGCAAAATTTGTATTGAAGTTTTAAAACCTCACCTTCCCTAGGGATATATATTCTCCATGCTGAAGTTTAACGATATCCTTTTTCCTGTCTATGATCTCAAGACATCCATCAGGATGAAATGTTCCTATATCTCCCGTGTAAAACCAGCGCATGCCTTTTCCGTCATCCTATTGTAAAGCAGAAAGTTGGGACCTACTGCAGAATTTGAAATATAATGGAAATATGGTAAGAAAATTACCTTGAAGACCTCGTTAGTTTTTTCAGGGTTCTTGAAGTAACCAGCAGTAACGCTAGTGCCCCCAATAACAATCTCTCCTCTTGGCATTGGTTTGTCAGTTGTCCTATACCCACCTTCTTCCCAAGAAACAAGCTACGACAATGTTAAAATATCAACATAATATTTTTAGTAACCCATTAATCTAAGTTTTTAGATTCAATAGAGATTTAAGATAGATTTAGAGGAGGTGGTCCTGTGTTCTTTTCCTCCACAATTAGTATTGATAGGCACTTGTGAAGCCTCATGTTAATTTCCAAACACACGAGCGAAGGAGAGTGCTAAAGTATTGGTATTATATCAAACTTACAGGTAACCCATCAGCTCCAGTTTTTAGGTTCTGTGATGATTTTTTATTTTAGATTATTACAACTTATGTGGGTGGAATGATTGAACCTATAACTTCTCTATTAGAGAGATATCTTAACTGCTGAGCTATGTATGTTTAGCTCATGTTGGCAGTTCAATTGTGATTGAACAGATTACAGATTATTGATCTTTTACATGTCATGATATACCTCTTTCATTTTCCACCATGAATATGTAGCAACAAAGCATTATTTTTTCAGCGGGTGAAGTTCGTGTCCTGTAACTCATTTTGACCCTACTAAAGAAGGCTAGAGAAATCAAATTTATTACTTCATTTAAATAAGATCCCTGCATACCTTAATGAAGCAACAAGGAAGTGGAGGCCCAACACGTCCCACACTTGTGTCATCCCATTCGGAAAAGGCAGCTCCAGCAAATGTTTCGGTCAAGCCATACCCTTGACCGATTGTAGCCCTATTGAAGATGATAGAATTACGTTGAAACAAATATATACAATTTGAAAAAATGATTGATTTACACAAGCCACATTTTGATTATTAGAAAACAATGGACTGATTAGATAGCCCGGTAAATGATAATCAAAAGTAAAGCTTGTAAATCCAAATGATAATTTGCAATGACGATGTATAAATATTAGAGAGGAAAGAATTTGTTTTGCATCTAAAAACAACTGAAATTGAAGTTATTTGAAACTAATTGAAATACCCAATTGTTTTGCATCTAAAAGGGTTTCGACATTACCCCATGCAAATGTTGAAAAAACGTTGAGACTCTCCTGATAGAGGAGCCCCACCACAAAGCATGAACCGAATACGACCTCCAAGTACTGAACGTATATTTCTGAAGACAAGAACATTCCAGAACAGTCTTTCAAGTCCCCAAGCTCCAAGCCAGCTTCCCTCCAAAGCTGCCAATTGGCGATTATATCCGATGTGGAAGAGTTTCTTCACTAAGCCTCCCTCCTCTTCAACCTAGTTGTGACATTATTGATAATTAAAGAATATCCTCAACTTTCATGTATACACTAATTACTCAAGTCATAAGTCGATAAAGGAAATGCATTTATGCATCTAAAACCTTCTTCAAAACTCCATCTCGAATACGATCTAAGATAGCTGGAACTGCAGTCATGATTGTTGGTTTTAAAACAGAAACATCTCCCTTTGTTCCTTTTTTTATTTTACTTGAAGTGTCTGTCATTGTCAATGGCGAACCATAACCCATTGCCAATCCTGCAGATAGTATGACAGTCTGGACAACAACAATTTAGTAAAGATACTTAAAACTATGGTGTACTTTAATGCAAACAAGACGATACCTCAGCCGCCAGTTCTAGAACATGAGCAAGGGGCAAGTATGCCAAGTATACATCATCGCTATCAAGTTTTGGAATAACTGTCATGACACCTGCAGCGGTGGCCACAATATTACCATGCCCGATCATAACCCCCTATATATTTAACGCACGTGTTAGGAATGCCTTCTTCATTTATGAAACAAAGACAGCTTCTATAAATTTCAAATGACAAAAAGAATAGACAAACAGAATACTCAGCTTAAAAGATAAAAAGGAAAAAAGAAGAAGAAACGAAAGAAAATCTTACATGTCTAGTCCTTTTTCTGCTATAGAAGGTGCATCAAATGAAGGCAAAGAGTTTTAGTCCAATCAACATTACCATCTTCATCAAATAATGAATTTCTTCCAAGACCGAAGACATTTAAATGTTATTCTTAAGAACAAATTACCACAATCCAGTAATATGAACTTCTAAGAGGAATGGTAATTTAACAGTGTAAAAGCATGACGTTATGAGTTCAAATCTCAGTATAGTCATTTTCATTTCGTTCCAAGATGAGAAGTCATTGTGTTGCAACACATTGATTAAAGAAAATTTCAAACACAATGAATAACCTAGATTATTTTTTTATAATCATGGTTATTGGACCAAACTTACACCCCTGAATCAATTCCACAAGACAACCATATGATCCTTCTAATATTTTGATCGGGAAACTGTAAGATATTCCCTTGCTATGCATTGATATTAAAGAAAACGATTGTCCTAAGGCAATAAAATGTCTCCCAGCCAATTCAAAGGGTTGGTAATCTCTCCCTTCCTCTCTATACAAAATTCATTCACTAAAAGCATAAAACCTCATTGTACTATTTCTAACATAGATACTACCCGGTCCATCCCAGATTCCCTCTCTACGTAATCTTCGTGGTCCCCTCCCCTCTGATTCTTCTAACTAACTTATTGAGGATGCATTCCCTTTCTGACCCCCCCTTCTAGCATAATTAGGGGCCAAACAGAAACTCGTCCAATGTTCAAGCACCATGGTCTGAACCCATGATTAAAGGCATTTGAGCTTATATGTCCCTTTGACTACTAAGGGTTCCATGGTGGCTGATAAATTGAAGTTGACAAACTTGGGGTTCAGGGAAAGTATTACTTTGACACAAACGTAAAAGCCCGAGATTTAACCCAAAAAAGTATAAAATAATCAGACTAAAAATTGGAACATACCTTTGGCAAACCTGTACTGCCACTCGTATACATCACAACAGCAATACTTTGACTGGAAGGTAAGCTTGGGACAACAGGATTTTCCTTACCAAGTTTAATGACTTCAGAGAAGGACATGACCTTCCATTTGCTTGTATTTTCAGAGCTAATAAAATCAGTTTCGTATCCAGCATCTTCAAAATAAATAATATTTTCAATAGTTGTCAAACTTGAACTTATTGTCATCAGCTTCCTCAATTGCTTTGAATTGCAAATTAGAGTAGATACTTCGGTCTGTCAAACAGTTGGCATAAGAGTAAAGTACTCACGTTTAACACATTGTAATTGAAGCTACAACAAAGAAGTCCATACTACAGCTACAATAACTGAAGAATGCAACATAGAATATTATTTGACAAACCTCGTTGAGAGAGTGGATTAAGGCTTCCTCACCAAGAGAAGCATATATTGTAACGACAGTAATGTCCTGTCTAATGCATCCCTGGAAAAATCAACTGTATTTCTCAATTTGTCTAAAAATAGAACAGAAAATTAAATATCTAATGCTTAAAACCAAGTGCAAGTTCTAGAGAAAAAATGTTGGAGCACGATAATAAGATAACCTGAAAGGCAATAAACCACTCGGCACAAGTTTCTGCGTAAATGGCAACACGAGAATCAACATTATGGCCAAACCCAACAAGCCCAGATGCAAAGTTGCAAGCACGATCAAACACTTCTCCATAAGTCTGCCATTCATATTCACCTAAGTTAAGCTTTTCAAACTTTCTACCATCACTAGCAGTAACAAATTCCTTGGAAATCAACTTTCTTGTTCCAAGAAATTTATTTTGAGAATGCTTTCGACATGATTGCTCAAACAGTGCCGCCATGGTTGTAGCCCCTTTCCAAGGAACTTGAGAAAGTTCAGTCACCCGAGCATTACGCACCGCATAGCCTGGATCCCCACCGACATCTGTAGGAATTCCTCTTCGTTTCCACCTTTTCTTTACCAAAATGACACTGGGAAGTAATATTGCTATGAGAATTCCAATAAAAATCGTTCCCACAATCCCTACCGTGCCATAGCCTCTCCAAACTGACAAGTAAACTCCAGCGTGTAGATTTTCTAAGATTTTTGGTTTCCACGTAGTTTCCATGGAATCCCCCGTCATGAATGTATATGCCTATAAATTTATGGTCAGTGAAATACTCATTTCTCAAGTCACAGTAGAGTAAAGAAAAAACTTAGCAAAAAATGCTACAATGTCATAGCAGTATTTCAGAATCCTCAATTTATCTGTATAATTATACCAAGAAAACGGCATAGACAAAACAAAGGCTCCAAATCCATGACGAAAAAGGCTTCACAAAGAGCTCGAGGGCACAACTTAATAAATCTTTCGAGCGGTGGCCCAATTTCAGTATCTTCATTTGCCAAATGAAATGAAACACAAATAAAATACAGACAATCGGGGGAAAACAAGTGAAGAAAACACAACATATGGAAAAATTTACGTTATTAATAGAAGAAAACAGAGGACGCCGAACATTTGAACTTCTTTTTAAAAGTATAAGAAACAGTAGAAGATCACAAACGTAGTTTAAAGCTACCAAACCCATAAACAAGAACAGCATACGCAAACTGTAATATCGATCACAAACTGAGCATGTTGGAACTTCATTACCATAGCATAACTCTGCTTTTTGAGTAAATGATCCGAAATACTCGATACAAAACAAAGAAACACTGCACAAGTTCATCGAACTAAATCCAAAGGAAGTGAACAACAACGAAACAAAAATGAAATTCTACAAAAAGTGAAACTCGAAGAAGCGGTAAACGAGATGTGATGAAGGTGCTGTGCTTCTATAGCAATAAGAAACTGTGAAAACGAACGGAGAAGGACGGCGAACCTGAAAGATTACAGTAATTGAGAACTGAAAAACGAAGATGGATTACTCTGACTTGCAAAAACGAAGCTATCAACCGCCGGAAGAATCAACCATTGTGACTGACAGAGATGAAGTTTATGGGCGGGAGATTGTAAAATTACGGAAACACCCCACTCGAAGGGGTTAGTTTGAGGGTAGTTTTTGGAATCTGAATTATAGCTTTTTCATATAAAAAATACCGCCACGTAACATCCCATATCACGCGTGCGCCACGTGCCCATGGGAATGCTGATGCAAAAATAGTCAGCACGTGGCTGCTGTATCAATGCTTTTAGGTGGAGCCTTGTAATTGGCACGTGAGAGGGATCAAACTGTGTAGTGGTTGGATATTCACTTTTGTTTTTTAAATTTGCGCTGATTACAAATGTTGTGGTTTGGGCGGTTTTGATTTTGTTCTAAAGTTTCAATTTAATCTTGGTTGGCATTTGAATCTCGTATGTATTCGTTGTTATCGTAGACTATTTATAGGTTTGACTTTGAGATCACTTTTCTTGATTTGATCTCAATTTTTGAGTTAATCTACCTGAAAGATTCATACATTTGTATGATATCGAACATATTATACCCTAACGCCTAAGTTAATATATGGAATGTATAATTCAGCTAAGCATACAATAAATAAGATCATGGCTTTTCTTTTGAGATTACTTTTTTCCTTTGAGATCGTCAAAATTAACTATTTACAGATATTTCCTCTAATACTCATATATAGTTACGTGTAATGTCAACAATATCAGGTTGTTTCTGACACTCTTATTTCTTGATTGATATATACTATGGGTTTGGTTGGTGATTCAAATCCTGAGCCACTAACTTTTTCCTTTTGAACGTGTTTCCCTATGCCTCCCTCATGATGTTTTTGGGATTGGGCCAATCTGTGGGCTTTGGATCTTACCTTGGACAACCCTTGACAATCCTTATAATTCAAGTTTTTTATTTAACTTGGACTAAATTTTAGTTTGTTTCAATTTTAGTTTTATAGTTTAAAATGTTTTGATTTGGTTTCATGATAATCTTCATAAGTTTTCTATATCATTTATGTTAACATTTTTGCGTGGGCGAAATGAGACGACTTTTGGATTTTATTAACCATGTTAATTAACTTTGTCATGGTTTACGCGGTAAAAACAAGGATTGTTTTCGAATAAAGAAAAATAAACCAACTTATTTATAAATATAGATCAGTCTATCACGAATAAATAGTAATATTTAGTTATACTTAAAAATATTTTAAGCGATTTTATCATTTAAAACAATTATCTCAAAATTAATAAAGTGAATTTGGTTGATTTTTATTAATAAAATATGATTTAAAGACGATTTATCGGGTTCAATCAACCCTTGGAAACTAAACTGAAACCATCCTAAATCCCTCACCTGTAACAATTGAACTTATTATTTATTATTTATGTCTCACGCGCATATTTTCAATAAGGATTTATATTTCTAAAATTTTGATTGATGCTATATGTTTTAACCGATTGATAATCATATTCTCATGTCATGATTAGTTATTATGTTTATGTTTCTATATTAGTATTCGTTGTTTATGTTTATGTATTCATTATTATGACACAATTAGTAAATTGCAAATACTACATGCATCTTTTGAAAGCTAGACAATACACTAAGGTGAATTATAGGAGATTAATTAGACAAGTATTATTTATTGATACCAAAATTTGGTACCAATGGTGGTGAATTTGTAATTTTCAGGAGAGAATCAAACAAACATCCTGCAGAATATAGAAACTCGAATCAGTATGGTGCTTGGCCACCGACACTCTGACGATCAAATTAGTAATGATTTTGAGAACTAGAAAGTTTAAAATCTATTTTAACATCCCTCAAATGTCATGAGCCCCTCTGTTGGTGAAAATTATGTTTCAAAACAAAGTTGGCTTCTGAGAATCCCATATTGGTTAAGTTGGGGGATGCACGCTACTTTTTATACTTCAAAGTTGGACCTTAAGTTTGGGTTCTAAAAAGTATCCATATTTTCGAGGGAGTGAGAGATACACTAATGTGGGTATTGTTTGTTGCTATCCTATTCATCATAAAGTTCCTGTGACTTTGATGACTCATAGAGTCAGTTTATATACTCAATTTAGTAAGTAGGTTTTTACTTTTTGACCCACCATAATATCCTTGATTAGTTATGTGTTATATATTTATTTTTTAGTTATCTTATTTTACGATGAAATGTGTATTTTATTTTATTTGTGACTAGCCAGCAGAATTATTACCATGTTGTGAGTAGATAATATACTATTTTCATGGGAATTAAAGTGTTTCAACAAATAATATATTTGAGGTCAGACTCGCAATTATTGTATTAATTAAAAAAAAATGCAATATAAATTTATTTGACCAACTTTTTTTTTTTAATAAAAGTGCCATTGATTCAAATCCTTTGCTTAATTTGATATATACATGTTTCAAACGTGACAATTGTTGCCGTCGCTTCAATATCAAATAGAACAACTTTTGGAATTTTATTACATTTAAACCAAGAATATTACAAAATACAAGAAAGAGAACATATTAGTTTTTTTTCTTTCTAACTAATTACATTTAAACCAAGAATATTACATAATACAAGAAGAGTGCAAAATAGTTTTTTTTTTCTTTACTAATTAGAAGATACATACAATATACGTGACTAAAAATTTCTATGACATAAAGTTTGAAAATATAATTTAGATTTTGATTAAATATTCATTGAAATTGAATTATTAAATATTTCGAAGTAATTCTAAAAAAGAGGTCCAAGACTATATATTCTTATTTCAAGTTAATTTACAATAAATAAATATATAAAAATAGGTGAAAGAATCAAATTAAAATACATAATAATGTAATTAAATTGAAATTTGTGAAATAAAATTGATAGAAAAATGACATAATAACATAAATTATTACTTTAATTATGGGGTAATTCTTTAGTGGTTGATTTTTGGACTGAAAAAAAAAAAAAGAAGAAAATAATATATTTTCTAAGAATTATATACCTTGATTTTTAAAGAAAATAAATTATAGGGTGATTCTCCAGTGGTTGATTTTTGGAATGAAAAATAAAGAAAATAATATACTTCATATGAATTATATACCTTGATTTTTGAAAGAAATAAATTTAATAAATTAGATATTAAATAAAAGAAAATATATTTGTAAATAACATATGTATGAATGTTCATATTAGAATCTTTTTCGATAATATGAATTTTTTCTTTAAATTTAGTACAATTGATGTTGTTTTCTTATTATTAGGATCCAAAATCTCAAATCATTTAAAAAAAGAAATTACAATAAATCTTCTCCTAATAAAATATTGTTTTTAAGATTTTGTTTAAAGCTACTATGGATTTGTTATCGGTATTACATATATTTTTTTCAAGATAAATTTGTTGATACATGATTTTAATGAATCGTTTTTTAGTATGCCACTAAGATATGAATATTTGAAAATAAATCAAGAGGAAAATATTTTTTGGAAAAAAACTGCTTTCATATTTTAGTTTATTTATTCTAAAGACATAAATGTTCTAGAGTTTTTTAACATGTAAATACAGAAATAACTTTTTAAGTTTAATATTTCTAGAAAAAAAAATTATGTACGTTAATGAAAATGACCAACCGAACTTCGAGCAACTAAATCAATAAATCAACTAAATAAAATTTAACATTTTGAACTAATAAAAAATGATAAAGTAAATCTATTGAACTAAAATATTTATGAGGAAGGATTTGGAATTGAGGGTGAGAAGAATATATGGTGCAATGCTCATAGGAAATATACAATAACAATAATAGGGAAATAAATTTGAAAAATTGGTATCTACACAAAAACAAATAAATAAAAATCACAAATGATTCAATTCAAAGCACAAAAAAAAAAAAATACTTGGATGTGTGTAAACAATTTAACATGGTCGGTTAAAGACAAAACCAAGGCCAACATCACAAATTTGATGCTTCACCATTTACCATTTTTACGATTTGATGCTTCACCGTTTGAAAAAAAAGTCAAGAATTATGTATGTTGTAGATATTAAAAGGTTACCAATATTCAAACTTCCAAAAGATGTACAGTAAAAAAATCATAACCAGCAAATGAAAGGGTGAGAGAGTTACAAAACACAGTCGTAATAATGAAAGGGTGAGAGTAAATAGAATCAAAGGTAAGTGGTAACTAACCATGAGATATAGTAGACATTTCTTTAAAATTGAAGGGTAAGATGGGAATGTAAAAATTCTCCATTATCCCCTTTTTAACACAGTAGAGATAAAAGGTTGGGTTTACTACTAAAACACTAACATATAAATTATGAGTTCGTTTGGATTGACTTAAGAAAAAATGTGTTTTTTAAGGAACTCATTTTTATTTTAACACTTTTGACAATATCACAAATTTGATACTTCATCATTTACCATTTTACGATTTGATGCCTTACCGTTCGAGGAAAAAATCAAGAACTATGTATGTTGTAGATATCGAAAGCTATTTTGAGTGGTTGAAAATACAGTTCAAAAATTATTTTGAGTGGTTGTCAAACACTTAATTTTTTTCTAAAATGACTTGTTTTTTAAATTAAACACTTGAAAATGCATTTTAAACACACCCTATTTAAACTTTTCATTTTTAATTTCGAAAATAAATTCAATTTAAGATAATTGTTTTAGATGGTAAAATAACTGAAAATATTTTCAATTATAGTAAAATGTCACTATCTACCATAGACATCTATTACAAAACTTTTCATTAATTTAGTTATGTTGCTTATTAAATGAAAAAAACATTATCAAAGTAAATTCAACGGTACTACCGTTATGTCTTTTTTGAGACTGAAGGTTGAAATTTACATATTTACTGTGGTTGCACTAAAATAATCAAAATATAAAGTTTGTAGTCATAAATATATAATGTAATGAAAAAAATAAAATTGTCAATTGACAGTTAATTATTGGCTTAGATACTATTTGTTTGCAACATGTGGACTTTCAAGATTTTTTTGGTCTCCCAATTTCTTCTTAATGCCTATATGTGTATATATATATATGTGTGTAATTAAATTGTATCGGTTAGCAAAATACATTTGTATATTTGCAGTTATAGTTTCGATTTTTTTTTTAATTTTGCATTTATAGAAAACGATGGCTTAAATTTTGTTAAAAAAAAGTTAAAAACAATAATATATAAAGAACTCCACTACCCATCTTTATTAAAAATTGTATTGAGTAACGTGATAGCCATATTTTCAATTTTGTTGTATTTTTTTCATATTTGCTAATTTGGCAAAAGTATTCTTCAATTTTATTTCATTGTTTTTTTTTTTTCCTTTTGTTATTTCTTCTTAAAAAAAAATTCCACTAGCAAATTCTTTCGTATTCCTTCTCTATCTGATCTCTTTTTTTCGTAAGAAAATTTTAGTTTTTCAACATTTTTTCTTCTAATCGGAACAGTCGATTTTTTTAGTATATCAACATTGTAGAATATATTGTAATCTATCCTATATCAATTAGCAAACATAATAAATCTCTATTTTATCAACATACGGTTAAATATCAACAAGCAAGAATATTAAATATTTCAAGTATATAAGTGATATATCAAATATAAGATATGAGTGTATCAGTCATCAATCAACAAATACTTGTGAAGTAAAAGTGAGTGTATCAATAATATATCTAACATCAATCACATTTCAAGTATATAAACAATATATCTAACAAATCTTTCAATCGATAACTTATTTTGAAGTAAACAGACGTGTTTCATTTATAAGCATAATATTTCAAGTGTATCAATTGTATGTATCGTATATAAGACATGAGTACATTAGATATCAATCATTAAATACTTGAAGTAAGGTACAAGTGTATCAACAATATATCTAACAACAGTTAACATTTTGAGTGTATCAACAATATATCTATCATCAATCAATGCTCAAGTATATCAACAATATATCTAACAACAATCAATATTCAATCAGTAACTTATTTTGAAGTAAACATACGTATTTCATTTTATAAGCATAATACTCAAGAGATCAACTATATGTATTAGATATAAGATATGAGTGTATCAGATATCAATCGTTCAATGCTCGAAGTAAGACATGAGTGCATCGACAATATCTAGCGACAGTCGACATTCAAAGTGCATTGGCAATGTATCTAACAACAATCAATATTCAGTTAGTAACTTATTTTAAAGTAAAACATGTGTATTTCATTTATAAGCATGAATTGATCGATAGTATATCATATACAAGACATAAGTGTATCGGGCATTAATAAGCAAATATTAGAGGTAAGACATGAATGTATCAACAGTATATCTAATATCAATGAACATTTCAAGTGAACTTGCAATAAATCTGACAACAATCAACATTGAATTAGTAATTTATTTTGAGAAAGTATAAATGTCGGTATACTAATTGTACCAATATTCTTATAACCCATCAATTTTTTTTTTTAATATATCAACCATATATCAAAATTGTAGAATACACAAATAATCAATCAAACACCAAACAATACATTTTTAAGAATATGAAACTTTAAACTACATAAGTTAGCTATCAAATATCAATCGACATTCATGTTCAACAAAGTCTTAAGTTGATATGCCAAGACTAATAACCACACATATATACTAAATATATCAACAAAATTGATAAAATATTAAAAATGGATATACCAACAAAAATCGTCCCACCGTATATGGAAGTTTAAAATTTAAACTTTAAATTTGTTATAAATTGAAGTGAAATCTAATTTCGATGAATGAGAATTGAAATCTCAATTTTGGTGAGTGCATATCCATTTTAATCGCCACCTTTCATTATTGAAAACAAATTCTCCACCTTTTTTGCTATATTTATAATAATGTTTAAAAACAGTAGACACGGACATAATATTTTGTATTATTCTTTTATTTTTGCAAACATCCCTTTAGCTTATATATAAAAGAAAAAAAAAACTATTTTGATCCTAAACTTAGATTTTAATAAATAGATCATTTATACCGTAATAAAATTTGACGAGTTTTTTAGCACTCAAATGTTATAGAATCATGTGGGTTGTCTTTGAGAAACGCGTAGACCAGCTAAAGATACTCATATACGTAAATAATAATAATAATAAATAGATTTATTTATTTGAATAATATAATTTTCAAGTATATGCTAATCCTGCGATAATTGGGTAAGTGAATATTAAGGATAAAAAAGAGTAATATTAGTTTATGAATCGTATATAAAGGAGAATCAATTTATAGCACTAAACCTAGAGGGATGAATAAATTAAGACTATAAACTTACATCATTAAAACAATGTATATTATTTATTAGAATTATGTTTGAAATGTATTAGTGCATTGTTCTCATGCATGTACAAAGACTTATGCATGGATTATCAATTTATCGTAACATTAGACCAATAAAATGTTATAATCGAGTGGATAGTTTTTTTATTTATTTATTTTTATTTTATTTTATTTTTTTTAATGATGGATTCTGTACCTACAGCTCTTTTATTTTCTCCTAATTATTTCGAAAAATTTATGTGATAATTTCTATTGCAACTTTAGTAGAATTTTGGAAGAATATAATTTTGATTGATTTTTTTTATTGGTTTAAAGATAATTGTTTTAAATGGTAAAATTACAAGAAAATATTTTCAAATATAGCAAAACGGCATTGTCTAATCACTGATAGATGTCTATCACGGTTTATCACTGATAGATAGTAAAATTTTACTATATTTGTAAATAAATTGGCTTATTTTCTTTTATTGAAAAACAACCATTGATTTTAAATGAAATAAAGTGAAAGTAATGGTTTTTTTTTAAAAAAAAAAAAAAAGTAATGATGAATCACTAACAAATAATTTCAATTAATCTGCTCATGAAAATTTATATATATATTTTTTATTGGTATTGTTGTGGATAGTTTTATAAACAAGGGTAAAGTTGTACAAAGGCAAATTAAGAGGCAAGGAGACTGGCCCAACTGTTATGGGCCAGGAGAAGTAGATAAAGATCGTGTGTGGGCCGCAATCCAAAGCCCAAGGGATAGCCTATAAATGGAGCGTTGTACGAAAAGCGACCCAAAGGAAAAGCTTAAGGACTAAGGAACAGACTCAGAAACTTAAAAGGAAAGAGGAAAGAAGCTCTATAAATAAGAGGCAGAAGACCAAGGCAAGGTAAGCCTATTCTCATGCAACACATTTGGCTTATTACATAGAATTTTTTAAAACTAACTTAAGCATTGGAGCCTGTGTGGCTAGCACCACACCAGTGTGTAGTTTTTTTTTGTTTTTATAGGATGATCTCGTTCCCAATTACAAATTCACAATTGTTGTCACGTGGAGGTCAGATACGTTTACCATCGGCCAAAATTTTACATCAACAATTGGTGTTGACAGTGGGGAACATATGATTTCTAAAAAAAACTTGCAAATCAAATGAACGAAACGAAAATGTGCCAAATGTACCAAAAGTTGAACCTGCAAGGTGAGGAGTTAGACGAACACCGACATCTGCCCCAATTTAGGGAGAAAGGCTCTCCTTAGCCTCGGCTAGAGCAGGGGTAGGCAAGAAAAAAAATTGAGGCACTTGAGGAGAAGGTAAGTGAGATAGGTAAAAACATCGAGTTATTGTTTGAGGCTTTCGATCAGCAGGGCCAAGGTCAAAAGTGTTGGATTTTATGTCCTAAAACTTGTAGTTTGTAAACAATAAACTTATTCTAAAAATTCAATAAAGTTGTTATTGAATATATGAATTGCTTATTTCATTTTAGAAATAAATCCAGTAAACTAAAATATCCATGACTATTACATGAGTTCTTGAACTTTATGTGGAGATATAAAAGTGGATCAAGTTTGAGTAAATAGTCAAAATGATCTATAGTATATGAATAAATTTGGGTGCCTTATTCTGGTAACATTATTGGAAACAACCCACTCTGTAGTTGTTATAAGGAGTTGTAAAGTGCTATAGACGAAGTGATTCTGATTCGTACATATAATGACATGAGGAGTGGGAGCGTCTTGTGCAATGAGTTTGTACAAGATCGAACCACGAAATAAGTCATTCTTACTTTATAATGTTGTTTACTGTTTAAGATTGACTATTTCAAAGCAATGACTTAGGTAACTTTCCCTTAATCTTAAGCTAACTATGAACTCCTGTTTATTCAGGATTATTCTTATATTTGCATAGGTGAGGGTTGGCTCAACAGCGCTGGCTAAAAAAACTCCCACTTTAGGTGTAAGATCGAGTAGATAGCTAGGGACATAAGGTGCAAGATAGAATTCACTCCTATCCACTTTTAGGGATAGTAGAGAGGTTGTTCCCTTAAGTGTTGACTCCGAGTCTTAAACAAAGGGCTTCACCCTCTCATTGGCCCGAGAGGGACTCAGTTGATGATCAGATCGCAAACCAATTGTTCATTAGAGGATCAGTAAGACTTAAGGAACAAGAGGTAATCTCGAGAGTAAAACAACCATTTGACACAGCCGTTATTACAAACAACCTGTGAAGGGTTAACTTACTAATCATGGTTGAGTGGACACAATATATCTACAGTGAGAGGAGTGCAACTCTGGGCTTTAGTGGAGTGACCCAGTAGTTAACGAATAGGAGTTATTTCGATGTAAAGAGTTTAGCCAATTAATCTTGGATCGTTGGAGCCCATGATCTGTAGGTCTACGAGGTCCCCCTACTAGCTCATAAATGGATTAGCCTTAGAGCGTGATAAGTTGATTTGAAATGTTCGAATTAGAATTAAGGGAATTATTGATTATATATGATATAATTACACGTTTAATTTTGGAATTAAACGAAATTGGAGAATTAATTAATATTTAAATATGATTTAAATATTAAATTCATGAATAGGGATTTATGATAGTGGAATTGGTGATAAATTAATTTAATATTTGATATTAAATTAATTAGAATTAATTAATTATTATTAATTCTATTAGATAAATTAATTATTGAATTAATTTTGTAAAATTAATAATAAAATTTCATTTTTGAAAAGATTGTGGAAATTAATTTTGAAAATGAAAAATGGAAAAATCCCAAAAATGGGATTTTTCCACTTTCCAACCAAGAAGCTTACACACTTTCCACTCTCCAAAGTCAGTCATTAATCCAAGCATTGAAGGAAATCAGACATGACAATTTCCATGAGCAGCGAAATGATCGTTCCAAATTCCATTCGAAATTGAACATACACAATTACAGTCAAGAAATGGAAACTTACAAGTCATGCACAATACGAAATTACAACATGCTTTACAATGAAATCAACGGTTAATATATACATACCTTTGAAGACTCATGCTTCAAACTCCCTCGATCACGAACGGTCGTTCAGTCTCCAAGATAGCAATACTCGAACGCTTGAACACAACAACTGCAACACAGCACGATCAATCAACAAACACGAACTCAACAATCTCCAAGATCACGAACCCAGCGAATGGCCTCCAAAACCTCGACTCAGTCGAGTTGAGTGAGGACACCACCATAATGGATACCTTGGTATTCTCGGTTTGAGAATCCAGAAGGTGGGCTGTGTGTGAACTTGGTTAGAGGAAGAGAACGGAGAAATAACAATTCTGTAGATGATTGAGCAAGTGGGAGATGAGAAGAAGTCCACCGTATAGACGAATGCTCAATCGTTTAGACGAAGGTAACCTATCGTCTAACAAATGTCCCGTGCTGGTCTAGCTATGACCAACTGAATGAACTATCGTATAGTAACACTCCTTGATCGTTTAGTCTTTCTTTCAGCTATCGTTTAGTGAATCCAATTCACTTGACAACAAACCGTGAGTTTTTTCGAGAATGGTAACTCTACTAAATTTAGGAAAAAAATTTTCTTTTTTATCTCACGATTACCATAAACCATTAATAACTTCCCACTCAATTGGTTATTAGATAAAAAGAGATAATTATCCAATAATTAATATTATTATAAATATATATGATAACCAACTTACCATATTATATTTATAACCTATAGTTTTAATATTTCATCTCATGAAACATATAAACCATAACTTTTTTTCTATTTTATGGTATTTAATGTATCTCATACATCATACCGATCATATCATATATAATCGAACATTTCAAATCAACACCAAGAATTGATCCTCAACTTGAATCCATTGAGCTACCAAGGGGACCTTATGGACCTGTAGCTTGAAGCTACAACGGTACGTGAATAACTAACTAAACTCTTTAGTCACGGGATCCACCATCCGTTAACTGCCAGTCACTCAACTAAAGACCGACAACTGAACTCTCCTTACCACGGATATATTATGTGTCCATCTTAACCAATCAACAATGCGACAATCCTTCATAGATCACTCGTAAATACAGATCGGCCAATAACTGTTATGCCCCTATAGTTACATCTAACTCTTTAAGTACCACTGATCCCTCTAATGAACATAAGTCATAGTCCCACTATGACTGAGTCCTCTCTTCCAAAGAAAAGTTATGGTCACTATGTTCAAGCCCCGGAATCAACCCTTAAGGGAGCAATCTATCTACTTACCCCTGCTTCGAGGAATGAGTGAATTTCATCTTGTGTATTGAGTTCTCAGCTTCCAAATCAGATAAGTCCCCAAAAAGGTAGGCATGTTGAGTTGGCAATCTGACCTTTCACCTATACTAATCAAATGACTGCCCTCAAAAGCAGGAGTTCCCAAAATACTCAGGATTGAGGTCGTGTCACCTATGGTCATTTAGGTGAGATGTAAGACTCCAATATCAATGGCGTTATATACAGAGTCTAGTCATCTCGTGGTCCAGTCTTATACAAACTCTTTGTATAGGACATCTCCGCTCGCACTTGAATGGTCAGGATCTACCATCTGTAGTAGTTCAACACTTGCAAACCTCTACAAAACGGGTCGTATCTGTAGTGTCACAAGGATCAGGTATCCCACCTTAATCCTTATACTACATACCTATTTAGATTATCACTTAAGGGATCATCCACTTGTATATCACATATACATGCTTAAGTTTACATAAGATAACCATGGAGCTATGTTTATTGGATATGAGTAAATGCCAGAATGAAATAACAGTTATTTTATTCATAAAACAATGTGTATAATTACAAACAACAAGACTCCGGGAGAATTAGGACACCAATCCCAACAATCTCCCACTTGTCCTAATGCCTCGGGAGAGTAATGTATAATACAATATAAAACATGTACAATATACAATAAACTAGGACATACCCCAATATCATCTCCCACTTGCCCTAGACAAGGTGTCGTATGTCCTGCAGACCCAGACTCTCCAGGTGACCCTCGAACACTTTAGCTGTGAGAGCCTTTGTAAAGGGATCAGTAACATTGTGCTCCAACGTGATCTTCGTGACTATCACATCACTGCGATGCATAATCTCCCTGATCAAGTGGTATTTTCGCTCTATATGCTTACCCCGACAATGACTCTGAGGCTCTTTTGAATTTGCCACAGCCTCGTTGTTATCACAATACAGAGTGATAGGCAAATTTATATTTGGAACAACTTCCAAATCTGAAAGAAATTTCCTCAGCCAAACAGATTTCTTAGCTACTTCACAAGTGGCTATGTATTTGGCATCCATAATGGAGTCTGCGATGCATTCTTGCTTGATGCTTCGCCACACTACAGCCTCTCCATTCAAAGTGAAAATTGATCCCGATGTCAGTTTGCGAGAATCTCTATTGATCTGAAAGTTAGAGTCCGTGTATCCTGTAAGGATCAGATCCTTATCTCCATACACGAGCATGTAGTCCCTTGTTATCCAAAGATACTTGAGGATCGTCCTGACCGCCGTCCAGCGATCAAATCCTGGATTGGACTGATACCGACTAATAATCCCTACTGCATAGCAAATTCGAGTCTGGTACATAACATTGCATACATTAAGCTTCCTACAGCCGATGCATAGGAAATCTGTCTCATCTCCTCAACCTCTTGAGGTGTCTTAAGACATTGATCCTTAGACAAAACAATTTCATGCATGAAAGGTAATAAACCCCTCTTGGAATCTTTATTTTTGTACCTGATCAACATTTGATCGATGTACGATGCCTGAGACAAGATTAACCGTTTGTTCTTATGATCCCGAATGATTTGGATCCCTAGAACACACCTCACCAAAATCTTTCATTTGGAACTGGAGAGCTAGCCATTTCATAATGTTAGTCAGATACCTTGCATCATTCCCAATGAGTAGAATATCATCCACATACAGTACCAGGAAAGCTACTGAGTTGTTGATGATTTTCTTATAGACACAAGGCTCATCAACGTTATGATCAAAGCCAAACGACTTGAATGCAGTGTTAAATTTGATGTTCCACGATTGAGATGCTTGTTTCAGCCCATAAATGGACCTATTAAGCTTGCAAACTTTTTAATTTTGATATGGAACTATGAACCCCTCTAGTTGAGTCATATAGATGGTCTTCTAAAGATTACCATTAAGAAAGGCAGTCTTGACATCCATTTTCCATATTTCATAATCATAAAATATGGCTATGGACAGGAGTATCTGGATAGACTTGAGTATGACAATAGGTGAGAAAGTTTTCTCATAGTCAACTCCCTCAACCTGAGTATAACTCTTTGCCACGAGTCAAGCCTTAAAGGTTTGTACCTTTCCATCTACACCTCTCTTTCTCTTATAGATCCACTTACACCTAATAGTCTTACCCCATTAGGTGGATCAAAAAGCTCCTAGACGTTATTGAAGTACATAGACTCCATTTCCTAGTTCATGGCCTTAATCCATTCATCTTTGTCAACATCCTCTATTGCTTTCTTAAAAGACAACGAATCCTCGACCCCATCATTCGAAATGACATTTGGGATTCAGTCAAACCCATGTAGCGATCTGGTGGGTTCATAATCCTCTCACTACGTCAAGGCAGTCTCAACTTTTGAGCTGGTTGACTAGATGTATTGACCTCAACAACTTTTGTTGATTTGTCGGCCTGTTCAACAACTCTTGTTGAATCCTCAACAGTCTCAGTCTCACTAGAAATCTCACGCAAAACGAGCTTACTTCGTGGCTTATGATCCCAGATATGGTCTTCTTTCAAAACCTCAAAACTAGAAATCTCACGCACAACCCCAAAACAAGTCTAGAAGATGAGCATAACTCATCATAGAACGAACCATGTCCAACAAGGTTATGTTTTTCCTTTATGATACACCATTCTGCTGAGGTGTACCAGGGGCCAAGAGTTGAGACGCAATCCCATGTTTTATCATATAGTTCTGGAATTGAAGGTCTTTATACTCTCCACCACGATCATATCATAGTGTTTTTATCTTTTTACCTAACAAGTTTTCAACTTCAGCCTTATACTCCTTGAACTTGTCAAGGGCTTTTTACGTTGCATTAGGTAGAGATACCCGTACTTTGAATAATCATCTATGAAAGAGATGAAATATTCATACCCACCCTGAGCTCTAACATTCATCGAACCACAGAAGTTTGAATGTATAAGCTCCAAGACTTCCTTGGCTTTGTAACCTTTTCTAATAAAAGGTCGTTTGGTCATCTTGCCTTCGAGGCATGATTCACATACCGGCAAGGAGTTCATTTCTAAACTCTTTAGAAGTCCACTTTTCACCAACTTCTCAATTTTATTAAGGTTGATGTGACCTAACCTTAGATGCCAAATATGGGCGTTTTCCTTAGGAGAAATCTTTGGTCTTTTAGCTGTTGTTATTGTACTGAACATTTCAGTGTTAAACAAGGTTTTTATGACTAACGGCCTTAGTACATATAAGTTACTTTCTATTGAACCATAACCAATCTCTATTTCATTCTTGAAAATAAATACTTATTCTCAGAAAAGGAAACGGTATACCCTTGTTCAATGAGACAAGAAACCGAGATTAAGTTCTTCTTAATATGAGGAACTACAAAAATATTATCCAGTAATAGATAACGTTTCTTGTTAATAAATAACTTCATACTGCCTACAGCAATAGTTGAAACAACCTCCCCAGTGCCGACTCGTAGAGTCAACTCTCCCTGTGGCAACATTTGCCAGGAACTGAATCCTTGGTAAGAGAAACGACATAATTGGTAGCATCCAAATCAAGGATCCAGCAGAATCATCATTCTCTACCAAATACGACTCCAAGACCAATAAATTAGATTTACTGTCTTTCCTCCCCTTTTAGAGAGTAGTGGGATCAATGTCAGAACAATTGATACTACTGGTTTTGTCATCCATCCCTTTATGCTTGTAAAGTAAGAGCTGACGTTCAAACATATCTTGCAATGAGTCCATGATCTCGCATGCAATTATCATGTGCTCGACCTTTTTGGCCAAAATCGGTTATGTTAGCCAAAATGTGAAATCGAGCCAATGAATTAGCCTTCATCCACACCTTATATGCATTGCAAACACTTCATAGTGAATCAAGGGTCAGGACTTGAGGACACTCCTCAACCATGACAATTTGAGGTCGTTTGCCACAAAATATGTTTCACACGATTCTTTCCACTGTATGTAATCGGTCATATTAAAAGCACTAAACGAAAATACTAACGAGTTGTTGAAAAGAAAAACACATGGACCTACATTAGGTTTTAAGCAAATACTCGTTGTAAAACAAACAACGTCCAATAAGGTTTTAGCAAAACTAATATGAACCCCGTGTGACATCTAGTTTCACAATAATGCTTCAAAAGTTTAGGATAAAAACCGCTGAAGGGAGGTCAATTATCTCTCCTCTGAATTGAAAAGTTTTCAACTAGTCATTAATACCAGAACAACTCTTGCTCCTATAACGACTAGCCATCATTGTTTTGGCCAAGAGATCATTAACTTACTTAACAATCTCCCATGAGTGTGACCCGCCATTTTAGGCCCTAGAGATCCGCCCCAAGTAGCCAATCCGAAGGAAAAACCGATTGGGGCAAAACCTAAAGCGACCCTATCCATTTTCGGAGTTTACCTTGATCTTGACCAACTGCACAAAACCCATCCGAAGGGGGACGCTCTCAGGGTACCACGAAGGAGTACATAATGATCTCACGGTGTGAATCAGTGACAGAGACCATAGAACGTGTTGACACACACCCTTCACCCACTTACTATAAATACTCTCTTTGTCCACCTTGATATTGACTCATGCAAACACCATCCGAAGGAGGATGCTCCTAGAGCACCACGAGGCCAAGCATGAATCATACGGTGTGAACATACAGGGAGAAATGTGAGTAGAATCATAGACGTATCAGATACATCTCTTCCTCCCACTGAGTATTTTATAACCTAGGGTTTAGTTTACTTAGAAAAAACACAGCTAAGGATTTTAACTAAGTGACTTTTAGGTTTGCCCAAGATGACTTTTACCTTGGATAGTTAAACAACTTTTGATCATCATCCATTAAACTTTTTAACGAAGTTTTTGACCAAATTGTTGCATGCTTATTGAAAATCTATCTAATTCACCTTTCCAGGTTCCCAGGTAGGGGTATTCCGTTTCCGTCAGCTTAAGAATCCCAGCCAGACAGAACCCATCTTAGACAAAAGATCCCTTATAGATAAATTTAAAACAAATTTAATCTTTTATGCCAATCAATTTAATCCTATTAAACCAATTTGAAAAGATTAATTTAGGTTACTAAACTCTTTGGAACCATTTGAACTTAGGTCTATCTCAATCCAATTTTAAAACCCTTTTAAAAAACTTGAGTTCACCCTAAGTCCGCATGCAACTCTTTCTTATTGATTTTAGTTCTAATTTTCTTTATAACACTTATAAACGGAAACAACCAAAACCACAATGCAAAGCTAACACATGTAAGGCACGAATAACGATTATAAATAGCCTAAGTGTCATGCTAAATGCATTGTTCATTCATTGCTACTTCTTTTACATAATGCTTATACAAAACAACAATGAAACAAGCATACATGCTTCCATTCACCTTTAGACTATAATGCTTATAATAAAAGGATGATGCATGATAATGTTCACTGCATACAAAATATAACTCTTATATTTCATGATGTATGTGCATGCTTTCATGTAATTTCTTCATGCTAGATTATAACATTTATAATACATGATGCATGAATAGTTGCACAACCTAAGGTGAGTTTTTAAACCATATGTCAAACACTTTTCCATATAAGCACCATATATCACATGTATAATAAACAAATATTGATGAACCAGGTAGAATTGCCTTAAAACTACAAAAATAAAGCTAACTATTACAAAACCAAGGAGTCTCCGGTTCAAACAGGCGAATTGGGTCTTGAACCGTCCGGGTGAAGCAACACATCTCCAACCATATTGCACTAAACTCCCTACGATCGTCTACAAGAAAGAACAAATGCTTTGCTCTATCGTTTACCATGCTCCTAGAGCTAAACAATCGTTTAGCAAAGCGATAAAGCCCGAGGTACGTGATCGCCTAGCGTGCTTCGCACAACATTAACCTTACGCAATCGTCTAAACGACTACGATGCGGCAAAGCACCATCGCCTAAACGATCGTTTAGCTAGCGCTTTCGTATCGTATACCGCACGATCATGTAGGTAGTAACTAAGCGATGAAGCAAGTTAACTGCACGATCGTCTAGAGCGCGCCTTTTACTAAACGATGAGCATCAAATGCTACCACTATGATCAAATACCTCTAGCGCATACGCGATCGGGCAACCAACGTTACGTGATAAAGTAAACGATTTACCCCATCGTTTAGCATTAACTAAACGATTGTTTAGTAAATACTACACGATCGTATAGAAAAATCTACATGATCGCTTAGATAAATCCCAAAAATCGTTTACCTTAGGCTACATGATACGACCAACTTTTGGTCTTCTTTCTCATTGAGAACTACATCTTCATTCTTCGAAACTTCATCACGAATGACTCGACTAACTCAAACTCTTTGAATTACAGACTCAATTGCAAGTTAATTACGCCCAAAAAACACAGAGGCCCTTACAAATTAACACTTTGTAATTGAAGAAAGCTTTAACCAAAGGCAATTAAACCCGTAAACATTCATCAACTTCAACCACAAAAGCATTTAACAATTAAACACAAATGTAGAAAACTCACCCAGACTGTAAAAGAAGTTCAAAACAGAATTGAAATTTGGAATATCAGAACAACCTTGCTCTGATACCAATTGAAAGAAATCGAATGCAAGGATTTCCATGAGCAGCGGAATGATCTTTCCAAATTTCAATCGTATATGAACATTACAATTACAATCACAAACAAAAACATATGGTTATGCGAAATATAGAAATTATAACATGCTATATAAAAGATCAAGGACAAGAGCAACACACTTTCGTAGACTCATCTTCAAGTTCCTTGATCACGAACACTCGATCATAGCAACATAGCAACACACGAACGCTCATCTAACACGATCGCTACACTGCACGAACACCGCGAACAGTCTCCACAGA
Organism: Benincasa hispida; assembly: GCF_027475165.1. Lineage (NCBI taxonomy): Eukaryota > Viridiplantae > Streptophyta > Magnoliopsida > Cucurbitales > Cucurbitaceae > Benincasa > Benincasa hispida. Next base: position 56,944,245 of record NC_143482.1, read on the forward strand.
ACCTCGATGGTGTCGACTTGAGTATGACACCACCGTGAAGGTTACCTTAGTTTTCTCGATGTGAGAAACCATAGGGTGGGCTCTGTGTAGACTTGGTTTAAGACAAAAAAAATGGAGAAACCACAATCATGTAAACGATTGAGCGAGTAGGAGATGGAAGAACCTATCGTATAGGTCGATGCCCAATCATTTAGGAAAGCTATGCGATCGTTTAGCTCATCGCTTAGCTGAGTGTCTATCGTCTAAGAACACTCCAAGATCGTTTAGCTAACTCCAAGTTGTCGCTTAGTAAATCTCATTTACTGGACAATGTCTTCGTGAGTATTTTTCCGAGATTGGAAATCTCAAAATCACAATTTTCTTCCTTACCAAAAATAGGAAAACATTTTTCTTTTATCTCATATTTACTATGAAACTACTAATAACCTCCCACTCAATTGGTTATTAGAGAAAAAGAGATAATTATCTAATAATTAATATCATTATAAATATAAATGATAACTAACTTATCATAATATATTTATAACCTATAGTTTTAATATTTCATCTCATGAAACATATAAACCATAGCTCTTTTTCTATTCCATGGCACTTAATGTAAATCTCATTTACATTAATCCTCCATTAGATGTATCTCAGACATCATACCGATCATATCATATATAATCGAATTACCTCTTGTCAATTTGAACATTTCAAATCAACACCAAGAACTGATCCTCAACTTGAATCCATTGAGCTTCCAAGGGGACCTTATGGACCTGTAGCTCGAAGCTTCAATGGTACATGAATAACTGACTAAACTCTTTAGTCACGGGATCCACCATCCGTTAATTGCCAGTCACTCCACTAAAGACTGACAACTGAACTCTTCTTACCAAAAATATATTATGTGTTCATCTTAACCAATCAATAGTGCGACAACCCTTCACAAATCGCTCGTAAGTACAACTCGGCCAATAACCGTTATGCCTCTGTAGTTACATCTAATTCCTTAAGTACCATTAATCTCTCTAATGAACATAAGTCATAGTCCCACTATGACTGAGTCCTCTCTTCCAAAGAGAAGCTATGGCCATTATGTCCAAGCCCCAGAACCAGCCCTTAAGGGAGCAATCTATCTACTTATCCCTGCTTCGGGGAAGGAGTGAATTCCATCTTGTGTATTGAGTTCCCAACTCCTAAATCAGACAAGTCCGCAGAAAGGTAGGCATATTGAGTTGGCAATCTGGCCACTCTCACCCATACTAATCAAAGGACCGCCTTCAAAGGCATGAGTTCCCAAAACACTCAGGATTGAGGTCGTGTCACCTATGGTCGTTAGGTGAGATGTAAGTCTCCAGTATCAACGACGTTATATATAGAGTCTAGTCATCTCGCGGTCCAGTCTTATACAAACTCTTTGTATAAGACACCCTCGCTCGCATGTCTCCACATGAATGGTCAAGATCTACCATCTGTAGTAGTTTACAACACTTGCAAACCTTTACAAAGCGGGTCGTATCCGTAGTGTCGCAAGGATCAGGTATCCCACCTTAATCCTTATATTACGATCTATTTAGGTTATCAATTAAGGCATCATCCACTTGTATATCACATAGACATGCTTAAGTTTACATAAGATAACCACGGAGCTTTGTTTATTGGATACGAGTAAATGCTATAATGAAATAACAGTTGTTCTATTCATAAAACAATGTGTATAATTACAAACAATGAGACTCCAAGAGAATTAGAACACCAATCCCAACAAGGTCATGTTACTTATGGTCATCTTAGTGAAATGAAAGTCTCTATTATGTATGGTGTGATATAATGAGACTAAACATCTCGTGGTCCGGTCTTATACAAACTCTTTTGTATAGAATGTCCCTGCTCACATGTCTATTACATGAATGATTAGAATCATATCATTTGTAGCACTTTATAATATTTATAACACCTACAAAGCGGGCCATACTCGTAGTGTCACCAGCATAAGGTACCCAAGCTTATCCATATACTACATGCCATTTAGGTTATCACTTAAACATGATCCACCTGTATGTCTCCACATGCATGTTTTAGTTACAATGATAACCTTGGATGTTAGTTTATTGGTTTGTGGTTAATGCAACTAAAATATCATATATGTCGTAGACAAAATGAATAAAATATCAAATATTATAAATCACTTAAACATTTGTTCATACAAGGTTTACAAACTATAGGACCCTACGAGATTTAGGGCATCAACCCCAATAAGTGGCTTATGTAAAAATAAGGTTAAAAAGAAAAACTCGGTTTGGCATTTTCATCATGCTAATTGGGAGGAGTTGCTGCCAAACTTGAGGTTGATCGGTGTTGAGGACAGTCGTAGGTTGTTCAGAAGAAATTCCCACGAATTGGAGCTGGAAACAGTTAAGAGGATTGATGAATTCTGAGCTTATTAAGAGGAATCAGAGGCTCAAATTTTTTAAGTAAGGGAGTTAAGATGTTTAGAAGCAAGTTCTTAAAAATAAATTTTATGAGATAATGCTTGGAATTTAAGTTATTAAGGCTGGAAATTAAATGTGAAAATTTTGGTTGGATGAACAAACCGGCAACTACCACCCACGCATAAACAATTAGCTGACTGACTGAGGCCAAGTGTGGGCGAGCGTGCGTATAGACGAGGGTATGCGATAAAGTAAGCAGGGCTAGCCGAAGTGTGCACGCAAGGTGCACGAGAGGCTACATGCAACAGGAAAGGCGCACTAAGGGCTGCGGCCACAAGCGTCCATCACATAGGCGAGGTAGGCACATCCTAACACCATTGAGCACCTGTGTGCAGATATATGCTATGTTGTGTACACACCCAAACATATGCTTTGCAGCCGAAATAGTCAGCGGGTTCCAATCCAATTCTGGATATAGTCATTGGTCTGTCGTTAAGAATGTCCTCAAGTATCTATGGAGAATGAGAGACTATATGCTCGTGTATGGCTCTAAGGATTTGATCCTTACTGGATACACTGATTCTGATTTTTAGAATGATGTAGATTCTAGAAAATCTACTTCAGGATCAGTATTCACTCTAAACGAAGGAGCAGTAGTATAGAGGAGCATCAAACATAGTTGTATTGTTGACTCCACCATGGAAGTTGAATACGTAGTTGCATGTGAAGCAACCAAAGAAGCAGTATGGCTTAGAAAGTTCTTGACCGATTTGGAAGTGGTTCTAAATATGCATATGCCAATCATCCTATATTGTGATAATAGTGGAGCAGTTGCCAACTCAAAAGAACCAAGAAGCCATAAATGAGGAAAGCACATCGAACGTAAGTACCATCTCATCAGGGAGATAGTACACAGAGGAGACATGATCGTCACGCAGATAGTCTCAGAAGACAATTTAACTGATCCATTTACTAAGACCCTCATGGCCAAAGTGTTCGAGGGTCACCTAGTGGGACTAAGACTACGAACTTCATAAACCTAAGGTAAGTGGGAGAATTCATGGGTATGTAGATGTCCTAGTTTATTGTATTTATTCTCTCATACTCAACATTGTATAATTGTATATATTTAAAACCCACTGGAGTTTGAGTTTTAGTCCAAGTGGAAGTTTGTTGGAAATGTCCTAAAACTCGAAGTTCATAAACATTAAACATATTTTATTCATAATAAAGATACTATTAAGATTTATTTCAATAAAGATGTTATGGAATTGCATTCATTCCTAAATTCAATAAGCTAATCCATGGCTATAACATAAATACTTAAACTTTATGTAGAGACATAAAAGAAGATCAAGTTTTAGTATATAGGCAAAATGGTCAATAAGTATATGGATAGGGTTGGGTACCTTATCCTGGGGGCACTATGGATGCAGCCCGCTTTGTATATCAATACAAACAATTGTTGGGTTGTATGTCCTAAAACTCGTAGTTTGTAAACAGTAAATATATATGAAGTTTATTCAGACAAATGTTGTTGAATGAAAACGAATTGATAACTCTAAATCCAATAAACTACGAACCCTTTGCTATTGTCATGAATACTTGGACTTTATGTGGAGATATAAACTAGATCAAGTTCAAGTATAATAGCCTAAACAGTCTATAGTACTTAGATTAGGTTGAGTACCTATTTCTAGAGATACTATTGAATACGACATGCTTTATGATTGTTACAAATGTTGTAAAGTGTTAGAAACGATGTGACCAGTTCGTTCATGTAGAGACATGTGAGCGGGGGTCTACATGATGAGATTGTATAAGACTGACCACGAAATAATCACAGTTACGTATTAATACCGTTTACTGTTAATACTGATTAATTTTACTTCTTGATGACTTAGATAACTTGATCTGAATCTTGAGCTGTCTATGAACTCTTGTTTATTTGGGATTGTCCATTGATCTGCATAGGTAAGGGTAAGCTCAACAACGCTACTCAATATGCCTCCCATTTTAGGGATAAGAACGGGTAGATAGTTGGGGACATAGAATTTAAAAAATAGAATTCACTCTTACACATTTTAGGAATAATAGAAAGGTTGTTCCCTTAAGGGCTGATCTCGGGTCTTGAACAAGGGGCCACATCCTCTCGTTCGCCTGAGAGGGAATGGATTTAATGATTAAGATCCCAAATCAATTGTTCATTAGAGGGGCAGTGGTACTTAATGAGAAAAGATGTATCTTAGGGATAAAATAGTAATTGACCTAGCTAAGGTTACGAATAATCTATGAAGGATCAACTCATTGATGACGGTTATATCAAATGGACACATAATATATCTACGCAGGCTATAGTGGATAGTCCTGTTAGTTAACGAATGTTGATTAACTAGGTTAAAGAGTTTGACCGGTTAGTCTCGGATCATTGGAGTCCATGATCTATAGGTACATCGGGTCTCCTTGTTAGCTTACTACGGATAAAATTGAAAAACTAGGTGAAGTGGGAATTTGAAATGTTCAAATTTAGTCTATAGGAAAAATTGTATTTTATATATAATTTACAATTAATTAATTATTTTTTTAGAGTATTTTTTTTTATAAAATATTAGTATGAAAGTATTTTAAAAATTGATTAATCAAAGCTAGGTGTCAAAGACAATTAATATGTGATATTAAATTTGTTTATTTTATTTTATTAACATAATTTCTAAAATATGAAAATAGTATTTCATATTTTGTCAAAATTTTGTTTTATTATAAATTTATTTTAATAAAAAAAATAGTTAGTGAAAAAATCCAATTGTTGGATTTTCCCACTAACTAAATGGATTATAAAGTATTTCATGCTAAGATTGACACCTATTTTATTCATGCTAATGAAGTTTGAGGTGGAAGCCATTCCAGAAGGGTTTTGTGTTTTGTTTATAAATAGGTTTTTATTTTCAAAAATTTAAAACAAATGCTTCCTTAATTATTCCACCTTTTATTCTCCCACAAACTCGCTTTGACTCTCCAAATCTAATTAGTGAAATTTCCTATCTTTCTCTAATAATTCGGTCCCACAATCATATTCTTCTCTAGCGAGGATTTACCGTTGGTGGTGTCGATTGCTCACGAAGACGAAGTTTATCGTGGAAACTACAAAGGTTATATCTCTAACTCTCTTTGCATGCTTAATCCTTAGTTAATTATTTGTAATTAGAGTGTTATGATCCATTGTTTCCACTGTGCATGCTTCTATTTTCCAACAACAATGTGATCCCAAAGTTGTTCATGTGGAGACATTGAGTGGGGGATACTATGCAAAAGATGTTTGCATAAGACTGAACCCTGAAATAGTCAATTTTTCTTTATAATGACCGTTTATTGTTAAAACTGACTATTTCAAATTTGATGACCTAAGGTAACTCGATCTTAATCCTAAGCTAACTATGAACTATTGTTTATTCGGAATTATTCTTTAATTTGCATAGGTGAGACTAATTCAACATCACGCTCAATAAGCCTCCCATTTTAAGGGTAAGACCAAATAGATAGCTAAGGACATAGTCCTACAAGATGGAAATCGCTCCTGCTCGTCTCAGGGTCAGCAGATAGGTTGTTCCTTTAAGTACAGTTTCGTGATCTTGAATAAAGGGGCCCCGCCTTCTCGTGGCTGAGAGGGATTCCGTTTATTGGTAGGACCATAAACCAATTGTTCATTAGATAATCAGTGGAGACTTAAAGAACAAGATGAATTACGAGGTAAAACTGTAATTTTGACCTGGCTGTATATATGAACGACCTATGAAGGATCGAATTACTGATTATGGTTAAATCAAGTGGACATAAATATATTTATAGTGAGAAGAGTGCAACTACTGAGCTATAGTGGTATGTCTCAGTAGTTTACGAATAGTGATTAATTCGGTCTAAAGAGTTTAGTCAATTAATCTCAAATTATTGGAGCTCATGATTTTTAGGTCAATTAGGTCTCTCTACTAGCTCATAAAAGAATTAACCTTAGAATAGCGTGTTGAGAGAATTTGAAATGTTCAAACTCGATTTAGAGTTTGGATTATTATATTTGATATAAATTATATTTAATTATTGAATTAAACGTTACGATTTTTTAGAGTTGACAATATTTAAATGAGGTATTATATTAATTTAATATTTGATATAAATTAAATTAGTTTAATTAATGATCCAAATTAGCATTATTAAATTTTGAATTTTTGAAATTCAAATTTGTGAAATTAGTTTATTAATTTATGAAATTATGAAATTCAAAATTAATTTTGAATTTGAGAAATTCAGAGTTTTTTTATTGTTTTTGTTTTTTTTTTTTCAAATATTCCAATTTCACATTTAATATTTGGATTAAAATGGAAAGTAAAATAATCCCACATTTTTCATTATAAGACCACCTCATGCCACTAAATTGAATGGAAAATGAAGTGGCCTTATCAGATTGAATCTGATTTGCATGTTTAAATTTTATAAATTGAGTTGTTGAATTCAATTTTGATGATCATGCAATCAGAAATTAGACATAGAAAAAGTTGTTTTTCTTCTCTACTTTTACTCTAAAAAACAATATCAATTCACTCTCAATTTGAGTTCCACCACTCAATCTAAAACCTGAGATTAGTAGAGAAGACTCTTGTGGTGGTCTATTATAAAGGAAGAAGAGCAAATTTGTAGTGGTTTCAAGTAATTGGAAGGATTCATCAAAGGTATTCACTTGAAACCCTAATATGCTGAAAAACTATGAACATGCATGATGTTTAATTAAAATTGTTGTAATTAGAGTGCTTAGATCCTTAATTGCTTCCGTTTATTGCAAGCTAACTCTATCACTCACTATAGATATATTTTTGTGTTCATTAGATATAACCAGTCAACAATGCAATTGTTGGAGTTGACATGCAATCAGCAGAAGAAATCAGGGTCATTAAGCACTCTAATTCATCAATTTTAGCATTTAAAAAGGCATGTTCATAAAATAAAAATGGGGTTTGATCCTTTGAAGAACTCTCTTCAACTTCGAATTCAACTTGAATTTCCACAATAACTCCTTGTAGACCACCACTTGATCTTCCCTACCATTCTCTTGGACCTAAGATTGGGTGGTGGTACTCAAAATGAGCTGAACTCAAGGGAATTTTTGGTGAGGAGAGTTGATTTTAAGAAGAAAACTGAAGAACACTTCTTCAATTGATATTTCAGCAAAAATTTCACTATTTCTCCTCTTTCTTCGCTAATGAACTCTCATTTTAATCAAGTCCTTAATGCAATCTCAATTGCACAATTCTTTGACACCACGTGCTTGTGAAAATGGGTGGAATGTGAGTGTCAAATGTGGGATTGATCCACTTATAATTCTAAATTGATTCAAAACTAATTTTAAATAAAATTAATTCAATTTTTAATTTAATTTACAAAAATGAAATTAAGAAAAAATTTTATTTAAAAAGATTTAAAAATCAATTAATTGATTTTTTTCATTAAAATTCAATTTTAATTTAATTTATCAAAAATTAAATTTTAAAAAAATAATTTTCTAAATTTGAAATTTTCAAATTTAAACAAAAATCAAAATTTTCAATTTTTAAATAAAATTAATTGGTTTAATTAACTAAAATAATTTAATATCCAATATGATAGGATGTAGAATCACGCAACGGAAGCAATCAGAATCTATGAGCACTCTAATTACATTTAATTTGAGTTCTAAACACAGACAAAACCAAATTTTCAAGAAAAGGGTTTCAAGAACATCATACCTTTGTAGAATACTCCACAATCCAAGCTGCTCTCTTCGAATTCTCAGCTTCAAAACCTCAGTGAACCACCAAGAGATCTTCTCTACTATTATCAACCTTGAATTTTAGTGGCGAAACTCAAGAATGGAGTGGAATGTGAAGGGATTAGAAAGGGTTTTTGAGAAAAAAAAAATATTTCTGCAGGAAACCAGTTTTTCCAACAAAAAATCTCTACATCTCAAAACAAATTGAGGTGTTTTATGTATCATATACACACCTCCTTCTTGCTTGCTAATGGGCTAGGTGTTAGAATTAAGTGAATTCAACTCAAGTTTTCCTAAAAAATGGAAAAGTCCACTATCAATCTTTATTTTTCAATTTTAAATTTGATTTAATTCAAAATTAAATCAATTTTAAACTTCAATTTCTAAAACTGAATTAAAATTGAAAAATTAAATTGATTTTAATTTGATTAAATAATAATTTAATATCAAAAATTAAATTAATCAAACACCTAATTTTAAACATTAATTTTATTCATGTATTTAATACTTAAATCAATATTTAAATATTATAAACTTCTCCAATTTCGTTTAATTACGTTAATTATATCGAATATAATTATACAAACCCTAATTTGAAATTGAACAATTCAAATTCAAATCCTAATTTATAATTTGAACATTTTAAATTGAAATCCTAAATTCAAATTGAACACTTCAAATTGAAATCATTTCAAATTCACTCAATTTACTAATTCAAGATGTTCATCTTTTTACGAGCTAGTGGAGGGACCTTATGGGCCTATAGATTATGAGCTCCAACGATTTGAGATTAATTAGCTAAAACTCTTTAGACCAAATTAATCGATATTCGTTAACTATCAAGTCACACCACTATAGCTCGATAGTTGCACTCTTCTCACTATAGATATACTTGTGTCCACTTAATTTAACTATAATCAGTAAGTTGATCCTTCACAGGTTGTTCGTAATAACGATTGGGTCAAATGTTATTTTATCTTCAATTACGTCTTGCTACTCAAGTTCTACTAATCCTCTAATGAACAATTGGTTTGTGATCCAATCATTAAACTGGATCCCTCTCAGGCCAATGAGAGGGTGGGCCCCTTGTTCAAAACCTGGATCCAACACTTAAGAGAATAACCTTCCTCCTATCCCTAAATCAGGGAGGCGTGAAATCCATCTTGTACCCTATATTCCCAGCTATCTATCCGGTCTTACCCCTAAAATGGGAGGCTTATTGAGCCGACGCTGTTGAACCAACCCTCACCTATACAAACCTAAGGATAATCTCAAATAAACAGGAGTTCATAGTTAACTCAAGATTAAAATAGAGTTACCCAGGTCATCTAAGTGAAATAGTCAATCTTAAATAGTAAACAGTGTTATAAAGTAATAATGAATTATTTCTTGGTCCGATCTTACGCAAACTCATTGCATAGGACGACTCCATTCCTCATGTCAATTCATGAACAAATCAGGATCACTTCGTTTGTAGCACCTTACAATAAATTGTAACAACTACAGAGTGGGCCATATCCAATAGCGTTACCAGAAAAAGGCACCCAATTTTATTCGTATACTATAGACCGTTTTAGCTATTTACTCGAACTTGATCCATCTTTATGTCTCCACATAAAGTTCAGTTATTCATATAATAGCCATGGATCTTAGTTTATTGGATTTAGTCTTTATAAGTGCAATTTACAAATTCAATAACAACTTTATTGAATAAATGTTTAATAACATCTTTATTAATAACAGAAAATGCTTAACTTTAAGAACTGCGAGTTTTAAGACATACAACCCAACAAACTCCCACTTGGACTAAAACTCCAATGGATATATACAAATATAGACAATGTTGAGTTCAATGAGAGAAAACATACAAAAGAATAAATATAATAAACTAGGACATCAGATACCCATTATTTTTTCCACTTGCCCTAGTTCTAAGTATCTCATACTCATAGTCCTACTAGGTGACCCTCGAATACTTTAGCTGAGAGGGCATTTGTGAATGGATCAGCCAAGTTGTCTTGTGAGGCTATCTGTGTGACAATCATGTCTCCTCTGTGTACAATCTCCCTGATGAGATGGTATTTGCGTTCGATGTGCTTTCCACGTTTTTGGCTTCTAGGTTCCTTTGAGTTTGCAACTGTTCCACTGTTATCACAATATAGGGTGACCGGTAGGTGTATATTTGGAACCACTTCCAAATCAGGCAGGAACTTTCCAAGTCATACTACTTCTTTAGTTGTCTCGCTTGCAGCTACATACTCAACTCCCATTGTGGAGTCAACAATACAACTTTACTTGATACTTCTCCACACTACTGCTCCTTCATTTAGAGTGAATACCGACCCTGAAGTTGATTTCCTGGAATCAATATCAATCTGGAAGTCAGAATCAGTGTATCCAATAAGGATTAGATTCTTATATCCATACACGAGCATATAGTTCCTCGTTCTCCGAAGATACTTGAGGATATTCTTAACTGCAGTCCAATGATCATATCCTGGATTGAACTGAAATCTGCTAACAATTCCAACTGCATAGCATATGTCGAGACGAGTACATAATATGACATACATTAAACTCCCTATTACTGATGCATATAGAATCCGTTTCATGACATCAACCTCTTGAGGTGTCTTAGGACTTTGTTCCTTAGACAGATGAATTCCATATCTGAAATGTAACATTCATTTTTTGGAATTTTATATTTTATATCTGGACAACATCTTATCTTTCATTTGGAATTGTGTAGCAAGCCATCTCTTCATGTCAGCCAAAAATTCTACTTCATTTCCTATGAGTAAAATATCATCAACATACAGAACAAGAAAAGCGATATCTTTGTTAACGATTTTCTTGTAAACACAAGGTTTGTCAATATTTTGTTCAAAGTCTTAAGATTTGACCGTAGTGTCAATCTCATATTCCAGGATCGAGATGCTTGTTTCAACCCATAAATGGATCAATTAAGCTTACAAAATTTTTGCTTTTGACCCTGTTCTATAAACCCTTCTAGTTGAGACATATAGATACTCTTCTCAAGAAATCCATTTGCCAGATTTCACAATCATAAAATGCAATTATGGACAAGATTTTCTAATAGACTTTATCATAGCAACCGAAGAGAAGGTTGCTTCATAGTCTACCCCCTCTCTTTGGGTAAATCTTTTTGCCACAAGCCTAGCCTTGTAGGTCTGTACCTTACCAGCTTGGTCTCGTTTTCTTTTGTAGATCCACTTACAACCGATGGGTTTTATCTCTTCTGGTTGATCTACAAGATCCTAGATCGAATTAAAGTACATTGACTCCATTTCAAGGTCCATGACTTTAATCCACCAGCCTTTATCCACATCTTCCATTGCTTGTTTAAAAGTCCATAGATTCTCTAAGCCATCATTTGGTATGATACTTGAGTTTTAGTTAAACCCATGTACCGGTCAAGCTATTGCATAACCCTCCCACTACGTTTAGGCACTTTCAACTCTTGAGAAGGATGTGAAGTACCAGTTTCATCAACAACTCTTGTTGATGGACCTGCTCGATCAACAACTCTTGTTGATGCATTTTTCATTTCTTTGGTCATATTATCTATTACTAGCCTATTGCAAGGTCGATGATTTTTAATGTGGTCTTCTTCTAGAAAAGTTGCATTTGTCGATATAACTATTTTATCATCCTGAGGATCATAAAAGAAACCACCTTTCATATCTTTAGGGTAGCCTATAAATAGGCATACCTTTGAACGTCGTTCCAACTTCTTAGGTTTTTGCACCAACACATGTGTTGGGCATCTCCAAATCCTGCAGTGATGTAAACTACCTTTATGTCCTCTCCTTAGCCCATAAGGTATTTTAGAAACACTTTTCGAGGGAACCATATGTTGGATTTTATATCATAAAACTCGTGGTTTGTAAACAATAAAACTTATTCAGAAAATTTAATAAGTTGTTAATGAAAATATGTATTGCTTATTTCGTTTTAGAAATAAATCCAATAAACTAAAAGATCCATGACTATTACATGAGTACTTGAACTTTATGTGGAGACATAAAGTGGATCAGGTTCGAGTAAATAGTCAAAATGATCTATAGTATATGAATAAGGTTGGGTACCTTATTCTAGTACATTAATGGATGTGGCTCACTCTGTAGTTGTTACAAGGAGTTGTAAAGTGCTATAGATGATGTGATTCTAATTTGTACATGTTATGACATGAGTAGTGGAGGCGTCATGTGCAATGGGTTTGTGCAAGATCGAACCACGAAATCAGCCACTCTTACTTTATAACGTTGTTTACTATTTAAGACTGACTATTTCAAAGCGATGGCTTAGGTAACTTGACCATAATCCTGAGCTAACTATGAACTCTTATTTATTCAAGATTATCCTTAGATTTGCATAGGTGAGGATTAGTGAGACTTAAGGAACAAGAGGTAATCTCGAGGGTAAAACAGACATTTGACCCAATCATTATTATGAACAACCTGTGAAGGGTTAACTTACTAATCATGGTTATATCGAGTGGACATAATATATCTACATTAAGGGGAGTGCAACTATGGGCTTTAGTGGAGTGACCCATTAGTTAACAAATAGGGGTTAATTTGGTGTAAAGAGTTTATCCAATTAATCTTGGATCGTCGGAGCCCATGATCTGTAGGTCCACGAGGTCCCCCTACTAGCTCATAAATGGATTAGCCTTAGAGTAGCATGATAAGTTAATTTGAAACGTTCAAATTATAATTAAGGGAATTAGTAATTATATATGTTATAACTACGTGTTTAATTTTAGAATTAAATAGAATTGTAGAATTAATTAATATTTAAAAATGATTTAAATATTGAATTCATGAATAAGGATTCATGAAGGTGGAATTCATGTAAAATTAATTTAATATTTGATACTAAATTAATTAGAATTAATTAAATTGTTTAATTAGTTATTTATTATTAATTTTATTAGAAAATTAATTTATGAAATTATTTTTTGTAAAATTAATAAAGTTTTTCATTTTTTAAATTAAAATAGATTTTGGAAATCAATTTTAAATTAAAAAAGATTGGAAAATGAAAAGTTGGAAAACTCCACTCATCTTCACCAAGTAGCTCACTCAAAAACCACTTATTCTTGCTTCAATTCTCCAAGCATGAGTTACACACCTCATGCAATCTTCTTCATTGCATAATTGTCCTGTAATAAATAGAGAAGACTGAAGTGGAAATCATGGATGCAAATTGTTCGTACTTGATAAAGTTTTGTTGAAAACTCAAGAGGTTGAAGAAATGTTCTTCAAGTTTCTGCAGTGAGCTTCTTCTCCAAATTCTCTTTATTCAAGCTTATTTTGAGTCTCATAACTCAATCTAAAGCTCCAAGAGAATAGTAGGGAAGGCCTTGAGGTAGTTCACAACAATATTTGGAGAAGATTTGCAACTGAATTCGTGATTCAAAAGGTTATACAAAGGTATGACTTGAAACCCTCTTATTAGTGTATGATCATGCTTTATTTATAACCAAAATTGATGAATTAGAATACTTATTAATCCTTGTTGTCTCCGTTGTATACTGATATACTCCTATTCCATGTTCAATATATACACTGTAGTCTCAACTGCATGTCTCCAAAAAGAACTTGGCAACTGGGCTTAATTCATCATAGAACAAACCATGTATAATGGGGTCCTATTTCTCCTTTCTGCTACACCATTTTGTTGAGGTGTGTCAGGTGCTGTGAGTTGAGACTGGATTCTGTGTTCTATCAAATTGTCCTTGAATTTTAAATCCATATACTCATCACCTCGATTTGATCGAAGTGTTTTAAGCCTTTTACCTGATTGGTTCTCAATCTCAGCCTTATATTCCTTGAACTTTTCAAATGTTTCAGACTTATGATGCATAAGGTAAATATGACCATACCTTGAATAATCTCACCAATGAAGCTGATGAAATATTCATACCCTCATCTAGCTTTAGCATTCATTGAACCACAAAGGTCAGAATGTACCAACTCCAAAGGTTCTTTGGATCTAAGACCTCTTCCAGAAAAAGATCTTTTACTCATTGTATCCTTAAGACAATATTCACATGACGGTAATGAACTGTCTTCTAACTGATTTATATGATCGTTCTTAACCAATCTCTCAATCTTGTTAAGATTGACGTGACCAAGTCTCAAGTGTCAAAGATAGGCATTTGGAGAAATTTTCCATTTCTTATTTTGAGTCTCAGCTGTTTTATACATTTCTTTGTTCAAAATGGCTTTTATCTCAGTCAGTTTTAACATGTACAAGTTATTTTCTAGTTTCGCAGAACAAATTTTGATATCTTTTGAAGTAATGAACACTTCATTATTGTCAAAAGAAATTTTATAATTTTGTTCCAGTAAACATGAGACAGATATTAAATTCCTTTTCGTAGAAGAAATTTAATAAACATTTTCAAGTAATATGTACCTATCTCCTATAAATAACTTCATATCTCCCACTGCTTTAGTTGAAACAACCTCCCCGTTCCTACCTTAAAGGTTAATTCGTCTTCTGTAAATTGTCTCCAGGAAATTGTTTCCTGAGAAAAAATAAAGATATGATTAGCGGTACCTGAATCTATTATCCAGGTCTTTTTATCATTTTCCACTAAGCATGTTTCGATGATAAGTAAATCGTATTTACCCTTTCGTTCGATTTTCGTATTCTCATCTATATAGTTCAAAACTTTAGAGGAGATGGAAGATAGAGGACATTCCTCTGTTAAAACTTGTTTTGAATCATCATTTGCTGTAATTTACATGTTGAATTATTATTACCATTAACTAAAGTAAAAGCGAGTATTTTAGAAGACTTCGATATGCTGAAATTTTAAACATATTCTTATTAGCAAGATGCAACTAAATCCAAATCAAGTTTTAGCAAAAAGTAATAATGTACCCATAATTATTATTTATTTGCAATGACACTATAGTGATTCAGAATAAGTGCTACCGAGGATCAGTAAAATACTCCTTCACTAAAGCAATACATTCTTAAATAAATACTGTCTCCAAAATAACTCTTATTCCTATAGCTATTAAGTTACCATTTTTGGTCAGAAACTACTAACACTTAGTAATTCTATAAGTGTAACCCTCTATTTTTAAACTTCAGAAGTCGGCCCTAACGATGCTACCGAATTGGAGAGTCGAGGTTGGGAATGGACCTAAGAAATCCTATCCATTTCTGGAGTTTGAGTTATTCTGAATCCTATGTTATAATCCTCGAGAGGATAGTCGTCGCTCAACGACTAGCAAAGTTGCCTAAAGTCAACAAGCAGGCGCAACATAGGAATCTCACGGTCCAAACCAATGGAAGAGACCGTAAGACACATTGACATATATCCTTCACCCACTTACTATGAACTACTTCCCCCATTCACCTTGATCTTGATCCATACAAACATTTTTCAAATGGAGGTCACTTCTAGGGTGACACAAAGCATCGTATGAATCTCACGATGTGAACTTTCTAAGGACGTGAGAGTTGAAATCAATATATCACATATTTGATTTTACAATGAACAACTTCCCCTTATTCACCTTGATATTGAATCATACAAATACTTTCCGAGTGGAGGTCACTCCCAGGGTGATACGAAGTATCGCATGAACCTCATGGTGTGAACTTTCTAGGGACGTGAGAATTAAAATCAAAACATCGTATATTTGATTTTACTGTGAAAAACTTCCCTTATTCACCTAGATCTTGATTCATGCAAACACTTTCCAAATGAAGGTCACTCCCAGGGTGATACGAAACGAAGCATGAATCTCGATGTGAATTCTTAGGGACGTGAGAGATAAAAACAACATATCATATATGTTATGAATCTCTCATTGAAGCGTTCTAACAACATATCATATATGTTATTAAATTCCCATTGAAGCGTTCTAACAACATATCATATATGTTATTAAACTCCCACTAAAGTGCTCTACTGATTGTTTGGGTATATTTATACTCAGGTTTATTCCGACCAATTAAACAACCTAAGTTTATGTGGTTTATCCAAGTATAATGCTTATAAATGAATTTAACTTACGTGTCTAGGTGATATACCATTTTATTACCTCACACCGCTTACTTACGCTTATAAAACTAGTTAACAATGCTCAATTATTCGGCTATAATCCCTAGGTAGGAGGTGTTTCATAGACCGTCAACTTAAAAACCTCCAACCTTAGATAGAATTATATACCAGTTGAGTTTGTAATCGTGATTTATAAGATAACGACCTTTTTAACTATTACAACAAGTGTTTAACCTACGTGAGCATGCAACTTATCTTTGTTATGGATTTTAATGTCTAATTCAATTTTATAACAACTTATAAAAACACATGCTTTGCATCCATAACATTCAACAAAGAAATTCAACATTTAATATAACACTTATATTAAACAAAAGAAACCCTAAACAAGCATACTATATATTATAACAATTTGTAACATATATCTAATGCATGGAACATGCTTCCTGTGGTGGGATTTTAAATCTACATGACATACAATATGTACAAACATGTTTTCATTTAAATATAACATACATCACATGCATAAATATTTAAACAACACTAATATGGTTCAACTTTGGCATTCAAAACAAGCAATAATAACTAAATTATTACAAAATAGGTCAAAAGAAGCTTCAAAATTGTTCTGAACCATACGAACTAACCCGAATCGAACTTAAACTGCCCGAACCAGGCCTCCAAACCTTCAAAAGATGTTGAACCGGTCCAAGGATGGCTGAACCGGACCGGAATGGTTGAAAATCGATTGAACCGGACCTCCCACACAAACCGGCTCACGAACGTGCGCGTTGCTGGGCTGGGATGAGCAACGTTGCAATGCTCATCCCAGCGTTGTAATGCTCATCCCAGCATTGCGACGCCTCAGGCTGCATATGAGCAACGTTGCAACGCTGTCTAGCAAAAGGCTTCTTCCAAGTTTTGCTATTGTGCTTGCTTGCTTTAATCATCAAATTACAACCTAATTTCAACTCTATTGCCTAGAAATAAACTACAGACTCTATAGCACACTTGATAGACTCCAAGAGAAATCTAATGCCAAAGTTGACTAAAGCATCATATCATCCTCAAACATGCAATCATAGAAATTCACCCACCAAACTCAAATTAACGTTAAATGAGTGCTTAAATCATTCTCTGATATCAATTGATAGGATGTACAATCATGCAACGGAAGCAATCAGAATCAATAAGCACTCTAATTACATTTAATTTGAGTTCTAAAATCATGCAAAACCAAAATTTTAAGAACATCATACCTTTGTAGAATCCTCCAAATCCAAGTTGCTTTCTTTGAATTCTCAACTTCAAAACCTCAATGAATCACAAAGAGATCTTTCCTGCTATTCCTAGCCTTGAATTTGAGTGGTGGAACTCAAGATTCAAGTGAGATGTGAAGGGATTAAAGAGAGTTTTTTAGGGAAAAAAACATTTTTCAGTAGGAAACCAGTTTTTCCAGCAAAAATTCTCTACATCTCAGAACAAATTGAGGTATTTCGTATCAGATACATGCAACTAATCAGCGTTAATGCTGATAGACACCTCCTTCTTGCTTGCTAATGGGCTAGGTGTTAGAATTAAGTGAATCCAACTCAAGTTTTCCTAAAAAATGGAAAAGCCCAATATCAATCTTTATTTTTCAATATTAAATTTGATTTAATTCAAAATTAAATCAATTTTAAACTTCAATTTCTAGAACTGAATTAAAATTGAAAAATTAAATTGATTTTAATTTAATTAAATTATAATTTAATATCAAATATCAAATTAATCAAACACCTGACTTTGAACATGAATCTTATTCATGTATTTAATATTTAAATCAATATTTAAATATTATAAACTTCTCCAATTTTGATTAAATTTGATAAATTAAATGTTAATTATATCGAATATAACAAATCCTAAGTCAAAATTGAACAATTCAAATTCAAATCCTAATTTAAAATATGAACATTTCAAACTGAAACCTAAATTCAATTTGAACACTTCAAATTGAAATCATTCTAAATTCACTCAATTAACTAATTCAAGATGTTCATGTTTTACGAGCTAGTAGAAGGATCTTATGGGCCTACAGATCATGAGCTCCAACGATTTGAGATTAATTGGCCAAAACTCTTTAAATCGAATTAATAAATATTTGTTAACTACCGAGTCACACCACTATAGCTCGATAGTTGCGCTCTTCTCACTGTAGATATATCTGTGTCCACTTGATTTAACCATAATCAGTAAGTCGACCCTTAACAGGTTGTTCGTAATAATGGCTAAGTCAAATATTGTTTTACCCCTGAAATTATGTCTTGATCCTCTAATGAACAATTGGTTTGTGATCCAATCACTAAACCGGATCCCTCTCAGACCAATGAGAGGGTGGGGCCCTTGTTCAAGACATGGATCCAACACTTAAGAGAATAACCTTCCTCCTATCCCTAAATCGGATAAGCGTGAATTCCATCTTGCACTTTATGTCCCCAGCTATCTATCCGGTCTTACCCCTAAAATTGGAGGTTTATTGAGTCGGCGTTGTTAAGTCAACCCTCACCTATGCAAATCTAAGGATAACCCCTAATAAATAGGATTCCATAGTTAGCTCAGGATTAAAATCGAGTTACGTAGGTCATCTAAGCGAAATAGTCAGTCTTAAACAGTAAATAGCATTATAAAATAAAACTCATCGCATAGGACGCCCCCACTTCTCATGTCCATACATGAACAAATCAGGATCACTTCATTTGTAACACCTTCAGACAAATTGTAACAACTACAGAGTGGGCCGTATCCGATAGCGTTACCAAAATAAGACACCCAACCTTATTCGTATACTATAGGCCGTTTGGGCTATTTACTCGAACTTGATCGATCTTTATGTATAAGTATTCATATAATAGCTATGAATATTAGTTTATTGGATTTAGTCTTTATAAGTGCAATTTACAAATTCAATAACAACTTTGTTGAATAACATCTTTATTGATAATAGAAAATGTTTAACTTTACAAACTGCAAGTTTTAGGACATACAACTCAACAAACTTCCACTTGGACTAAAACTCCAGTGGATATATACAAATATATACAATGTTGAGTTCAATGAGAGAAAACATACAAAAGAATAAATACAATAAACTAGGGTATTAGATACCCATTATTTCTCCCACTTGCCCTAGTTCTAAGTATCTCATAGTCCTAGTCCCACTAGGTGACCCTCGAACACTTTAGCCGAGAGGGCCTTCATAAATGGATCAGCCAAGTTATCTTGTGAGGCTATCTGTGTGACAATCACGTCTCATTTGTGTACAATTTATTGGATAAGATGGTACATGCATTCAATGTGTTTTCCACGTTTATGGATTCGAGGTTCTTTTCAGTTTGAAAACGCACCACTGTTATCACAATATAGGGTGACCAACAGTTGCATATTTGGAACCACTTCTAAATCAGTAAGGAACTTTCTGAGCCATACTGCTTTTTTAGCTGCCTCGCTTGCAACTACATACTCAACTTCCATTGTGGAGTCAGCAATACAGCTTTTCTTGATACTTCTCTATACTATGCTCATCCATTTAGAGTGATTACTGACCCCGAAGTTAATTTCCTAAAATCAATATCGGTCTGGAAGTCAGAATCAGTGTATCCAATGAGAATCATATTCTTAGCTCTATACACGAGCATATAGTTTCTTGTTTTTCGAAGATATATTGCGTCCACTTGATATAATCATGATCAGTAAGTCGACCCTTTACAGGTTGTTCGTAATAACAACTGGGTCAAATGTTGTTTTACCCCTGAGATTACATCTTGTTCCTTAAGTTTCGCTGATCTTCTAATGAACAATTGGTTCATGATCCAATCACTAACTGAGTCCCTTTCATAGCAAGTGAAAGGGTGGGACCCTTGTTTAAGACCTGAAATCAATACTTCAAAGAATAACCTCTTTACTATCCCAAAAAGCAGGTAGGAGTGAATTCCATCTTGCACCCTATGTCCCTAGCTATCTACCCAGTCTTACCCCTAAAATAAAAGGCTTATTGAGCCGGTACTGTTGAGTCAACCCTCACACTTGCAAATCTAAGGATAATCCCGAATAAACAGGAGTTCATATTTAGCCCAAGATTAAGGTCAACTTACCTAGGTCATCGCTTTTGAAATAGTTAGTTTTAAATAGTAAACAATGTTATAAAGTAAGAGTGACTTGTTTCTTGGTCCTCCGGTCTACGAACTCTTTGCATAGGACGCCCCTACTTGCATGTCTCCACATGAATGATTCAGAATCACATTATTTGTAACAAATACAAAGTGAGTTGCATCTGATAGTGTTACCAGAATAAGGTACCCAACCTTATTTATATACTATGACCGTTTTGGCTATTTATATGAACTTGATCCATTTTATGTCTCCACATAAAGTTCAAATATTCATGTAATAGCCATGGATCTTAGTTTATTGGATTTAGATTTTACAAGTGCAATTTATGTATATTTAATAACAGTTTTATTGAATAAACGTCAATAACAACTTTATTGTAAAATAGAATATGTTTTATATTACAAATTGCGAGTTTTAGGACATACAACCCAACAAACTCCCACTTGAACTAAAACTCCAGTTGATTTTACATGTATACAATGTTGAGTATGAGAGAATAAATAAAATAAACTAGGGTATCAATTAGATACCTAGTATTTCTCCCACTTACCCTAGATTTATCTGTCTCGTAGTCCTAGTCCCACTAGGTGACTGTCAAACACTTTAGCCAGGACAGCTTTTGTAAATAGATCAGCTAAGTTGTCTTCTGAGGCTACCTGCATGACTATCACATCTCTTCGGTCTACAATCTCCCTAATGGATGGTACTTGCGCTCCATGTGTTTTCCACGCTTATAACTTCTAGGTTCTCTTGAATTTACAACTGCTCCACTATTATCATAATAAAGGATGATTGGCAGGTGTATATTCGGAACCACTTCCAAATCTGTTAAGAACTTTCTAAGTCATACTGCATCCTTGGCTACTTCACGTGCAACTACTACTCCACTTCCTAAAGGGAAAACCATTGAAAGTTTACGCAGTAGAATGCATGGACAGTCCCAATTTGTTGTTTTTCATAGAACTTACAAAAATTACAGAATTAAAAGAGAAGGATTATGCATTAAAATTTTACCTATAACATGCTTTTCTAATTAGATAGAAGGGAGAAGAAAAAACTTTACCTTTGAAGAAACCTTTTCTTCTGTAATCCCTCGAACAAAGTCATGAACGGATCTCTCAAACACAAATCCCAATTGGGATACCACCAAAAAGGAGCCTCGTGTATTCTTTTTAGGGTTTGAGAATTTGCAGGAGGTATGAGCTCTACCTTAGATTTGGTAGAGGGAAAGAGAGGATTGAGAGAGGGAAGAGAAGAACCATTTTTCTTTATATTCTTTTGGCAGAGAGTTTTTCAGATAACCAAATATCATATCCATTTTCGATGGAAGAAAACAACCCCAACTCTCTGCATGTAAAAAGATGAGAGAAAAAAAAATAGGGGGAGGGAAGGTAGTTGCAACTCCCTCCATTTAATTAAATTAAAAATAATTTATTTAAATTAATAATAATATATAATAACTACTTTATTATATATATGTATACTATATGTTATATCAAATATAACTTATAACCTATAGTTTTATATTGTATCAAATACAATATAACCTATACTTTTATTTTCTCTCATTAATGCATGACATTTAATGTGAATTATATGTATATTAAATTCAATTATGAATCTCATTCACATAGTTAGTTTTTGAATCATATTCAAATATTTAATTCCTCTCAACATAATTATGGTATTTAATATAAATCATATTTATATTAAATTTAATTACATGAATCTCATTCATATAATTAGTATTTGAATCATATTCAAATTTCTCTCATATTACTTTATATTATAATGTATCAAATACATTATATTAATTATATCACATATATATTTAATTTAATTAATTGTATCATATATAATTAATTCCCTCAAATAATTTAAACATTTCAAATTAATCCAAAAATATTTCTCAATTAAATCTCTGTTGAGCTACAGAGGGGACCTTATGGAACCGTAGATTGAAGCTCCAACGATACTTGGATAATTAATTAAACCCTTTAATTAAATTACCCAACATCCATTAATTGTCGGTCATTCCACTAAAGACCGATAGCTGCACTCTTCGCACTACAGATATATTTCTGTGTCCATTGGATATAACTAATCAACAGTGCGATGACCCTTCACAAATTGCTCATAAGTACAGTTGGGCTAAAATTACCATTTTGCCTCTATAGTTACATTTAACTCCTTAAATATCATTGATTTCTTTAGTGAATAATAAGTTATAGTCCAACTATAACCAAGTCCCTCTCGGGCCAGAAGAGGGTGTGACCACTATGTTCAAGCCCTAGGATCAGCCTTTAAGGTAGCAATTTATCTACTTGTCCCGACATTGGAGAATGAGTGAATTTTGTCTTATGTAGCTGTGTTCCCAGCTCCCTAGTTAGACCAATCCCAAAAATGGTAGGCTTATTGTGTTGGTAATCTCACCACTCTCACCCATACAAATCAAAGGAGTGCCTTCATGAGTAGGAGTTCACAACTCACTCAGGATTCAGTTCATGTCACCTATGGTCATCCTAGTGAAATGTAAGTCTCCATTATTAACGACGTTATATAAAGAGACTAATCATTTCGTGATCTAGTCTTATAAAAACTCTTTATATAGGATACCCCCACTCACATGTCTCTATATGAATGATCAGGATTAGATTATTTGTAGCACTTTACAACACTTGTAATACCTACAAAGCGGGTCATATTCGTAGTATCACAAAGATAAGGTATTCAGCCTTATCCATCTACTACAGATCGTTTAGGTTATTATTTAAATAAGATCCACTTGTATGTCTCTATATACTTGTTTAAATTACATAAAAGAACCTAGGATCTTAGTTTATTGGATTGAGTATATGAATATAAAATAACACTTATTTTATTAACAACAATATGTTTATACAAAGTTTACAAACTACGAGATTACAGGGAGATTTAGGACACCAATTCCAACACTTACATGGTGGAGTCAACAATAAAATTTTGCGTTATACTTCTCTATACTATAGCTTCTTCATTCAGAGTGAATACTAACCCTGAAGTTGATTTTCTTGAATCCACATCGGTCTAGAAGTCATAATCAGTGTATTCAGTAAGGATCAGATCCTTAGCACCATACCTGAGCATATAGTCCCTCATTCTTTGAAAATACTTGAGGATGTTTTTAACGGCAGTCCAATGATCATATCCAGGATTTCATGCCTCAACCTCTTAAGGTGTCTTAGAACATTGTTCCTTAGACAAATGAATTTCACGCCTGAAAGGTAACATTCCTTTCTTGGAATTTAACATTTTATATCTTGACAACATCTTGTCTATATAAGATGCCTGAGATAATGTTAATGTTCTATTTTTTCGATTCCGAACTATTTGGATCCCAATAACATAATATGCATCTCCCAGATCCTTCATTTGAAATTGTGATGCCAGTCATCTCTTAACGTCAACTAAGAATAGCATCAATATATAAATCCAGAAAAGCTACACTCTTGTTGACAATCTTCTTGTAAACGCAAGGTTCACCAACGTTCTGTTCAAAGCCATAAGATTTGATTGTAGTGTCAAATCTCATATTTCAGGATCGAAATGCTTGTTTTAACCTATAAGTGGATCTCCTAAGCTTGAAACCTTTTGCTCTTGACCCTGTTCAATAAACCTCTCTGGTTGAGACATATAGATACTCTCTTCAAGATAGCCCTTCAAAAAAAATTTCTTGACATCCATTTTTCAGATTTCATAAATATGAATGACTGTGAAAGATCGACTTACTGATTATGGTTACAGTGAGGAGAGTACAACTATCGAGCTATAGTAGTATGTCTTGGTGGTTAACGAATATTGATTAATTCGGTCTGAAGAGTTTAGCCAATTAAATCTCAAATCGTTGGAGCTCATGATCTGTAGATCCATAAGGTCCCTCTACTAGCTTGTAAAATTACTCTTGGATTAGTGAATTGAGCGGATTTGAAATGTTCAAAATCAAAATTAGAGTTTTGAATTTGAAGTGTTCAAATTCAATGTATGGTTTGGTTAATTATATTTGATATAATTAAACGTTTAAATTTATCGAAATTAAACGTATTTGAAGAGATTAAAATATTTAAATATTGATTTAAATATTAACATGAATATGATTCATGTATAAATTAGGTGCTTAATTAATTTAATATTTGATATAAAATTATTAATTAATTAATTAATTAACTAATTTTGTTTAATTAATTATTTAAATAAAACTTTTTTTTCCAATTTTTGAAATTCAAATTCATATTTGAATTTGGATTAAAAATTAAATTTGGAAAAATGAAATTGAAAATAAAAAATAGGAGTTAGCGGATTAATCTAATTTTTGTCGGATTAATCCATTAAGCAACACATATCCCACTAGGATAATGCTGATTGAAATGTCATTCAGCTTGTTCTCTTAGTGCCTGCATGAATCAAATGCTTAAAAGGAATTTCAATTTCAAATTTTTAAAGATTTCATGCAACAAAGTTTCTGAAATTTTGCACTCTCTCTCAAACCCTATTCTCCCTTTCACCTAATTGACTTCAATTTAGTGTTTCTACTACACAATCCAAGTTGGAGAATAGTAGAGAAGATCATACTAGTGGTGAACTGGTATTTTAAGATCCAATTTGTGGAGAGAAGTTGGAATTGCAGAGATTCAATAAAGGTATTGTGTTCTTGAAACCCTCTTCCTTGAAAAGTATTTTCATGCATGCTTTTAGAACTCAAATTAAGTTGAATTATAGTACTTATTAATTCTGATTGCTTCCAGCTTATGATATTTACTTTATCAGTACCTTATCCTGGTGACACTATGAATACGACCCGCTTTGTAGATGTTATAAGTGTTATAAAGTGTTATAAATGATATGATCCTGATCATTCATGTGGAGACATGTGAACGGAGGTATCCTATACAAAGAGTTTGTATAAGATCGAACTACAAAATGACTAGTCTCATTATATAACGTTGCTAATAATGGAGACTTACATTTTACCAGGATGACCATAGATGACATGACCTGAATCCTTAGTGAGTTGTGAACTCTTGCTTATGAATAGAGATGTCCAATTAAGGCCCTGCCCCGAACAGGGCGGGGATTCCCCGATTAGGCGAGGAATGGGGGAGGGAGGGGGGAAAATAATTTTTCCGTGAGCTAAACAGAGACGGGGACGGGGAATGCATTCCCCATCCCCGCCCCCGGCCTCGGCCACGCCCCGTTCCCCGTCCCCGTCCCGATTAGCTTTTACATATTTATTTAGTATAGTTATTTAATGTTATGTTATTATTATTATTATGTAAATATTATATTTAAATTTTAAATTTGATTATTTATTGGGAAAGATAATGAATATATTTAAATTTAGATTAAATATGTGCATAATTTGATTTATGTTTATTTTTTTCTACTAAAAAAATTAATTAGCTTTTTTAGGGCAAAATTTGAGTAATTTATCTTTAAATTCAAATTTTCATCTAAAATTAACCATAATAAACAATTTAGTGATAAAGTTAATTATTTAATTAAAATTTGCTCGCATTAATGATTTAAATTAATTGGCTTTTTACTTAAAAAAAAAAGGTAACAGGAAAAAATTCCCCAGGGGGAATCCCTGCCTTGATCCCGTGGAGAATTTCACGAGGATGGGGAATGAAATGGGGAACGAGGACAGTGAGAGAGAATAACATCCCCGGCCCCACCCCAACCCCGTGGACATCTCTACCTATGAAGGCGGTCCTTTGATTTGTATGGGTGGGAGTGGCCAGATTGCCAACTCAATATGCCTACCATTTTGGGATTCGTCTGATTGGGGAGCTGAGAACACAGCTACACGATGAAATTCACTCCTACCCTAATATCAGGATAAATAAATAAATTGCTCCCTTAAGAGCTGATTTCGGGGCTTAAACATTGTGTCCACACCTTCTCTTGGCTCAAGAGAGACTTGGTCATAGTTGGACTATGACTTATTGTTCATTAGAGGGATCAGTGGTACTTAAGAAGTTAGATATAGGGGCAAAATGGTGATTTTAGCCCATTTGTACTTACAAGCAATTTGCGAATGATCGTCGCACCGTTGACTGGTTATATCCAATGAATACAGAAATATATTTGTAGTGCAAAGAATGCAGGTGTAGGTCTTTAACGGAGCGACCGTCAATTAATGAATGTTAGGTAACTTAATTAATTATCCAAGTACCATTAGAACTTCAATTTACTGGTCCATTAGGTCCCCTTTGTAACTCAATAGAGATTATTGAGAATTGATTTTGGATTAATTTGAATTGTTCAAATTAATTGAGGGAATTAATTATATATGATATAAATATAATGTATTTGATACATTATAATATTTTACGTTAAATATCATAAATGGTAGAGAGGAATTTAAACATTTAAATATGATTCAAATATTAATTATATGGATAAGATTCATATAATTGAATTTAGTATAAATGTGATTTATATTAAATACCAGATATTGTTGATAGAAAATAGAACCATAAGTTATATTGTATTTGATACAATATAAAAATATAGGTTATGTGTTATATTTGACATAACACACACACATACACATACACACATATATATAATAAGTTAGTTATTATATATTTATATATATATATATATAGATAACTATTAATCAAATTAATTTTAATTTAATTAAAGGGAGGGAACTCCTTCCCCTTAACTTCCTCGACCACAATGTGAGAAGGGGGTTGGCTTTCTCATCTTCTTCCTTGTCTCTTTGACTGTCGTGAGATTCTCCCTGGAAATTCCTAACACATAGAAAAAAAGTTCTTCGTTCTTCCTCCTTTCATCCTCTCCTTCCTCTCCCAAAAAAGTGCAGAGCCCACCACTCCTGCAAATTCTCAATCCCAAAAGAATATAGAAGGTTCTCAAGTGGTGGTGTCTTGATTTGGGATCTCAATTTCGGAGATCGAGGGAATTCGTGAAGACCTTTAAGAGTAAGTCATATTTCTTCCCTAATTATTATGTTTTTTAGCATGTTGTAATTTAAATCTTATAATGCGTAATTTTTTTTATTCTGTACAATTTTGTGATTAAGTGAAAAATAAAATTGGGACCGATCCCGACATTTCCGCACAAAGGCCTTCACTAGTTCCCTTCAGGCATGTGGCAGGAGCTTAGAAAGAGATTATGGGAAGTAAGATTCTCGGTCAAATTGAGGGAGTGGTCGACCAACTAGGCTTTGATACGTGGCAGGTACGAAATCAATGTAAAGTAAGAAGGAAAGAAAAATGATTAAGGTCGAAAGGAATGACAAAAAAAAGAAAAAACCATGGGAAGAGGATGTTCTCAATCTAACCGAGGATGAGGGACCAATAAAGTTACAAACTTGGCACTCGTGATGGTTTGAAAAAGGCCAAATAGACAAGAGGGTATTAATCAGCAGCTGCAAAATGACAAAAACTAACAATAAAAGAAAAAAATTAATTAAAAGACATCACAGGAGGACAGAGGTCGTGGTCATTATTTTGAGAAACAATGCGTGGAAGAAAGGGGAAGCTTGGAAAATGTGAAAGGAGAAAGAAGAAACGTGAGAGAGAAAGGAAGTCAAGCATGGAACAAGACGATAAGATTATCAAAGCCTCACCGTAAAAAGGTAGGCAGGCTAACTTTGCCTAAGGACAGGAGGACAAAAACCAGGGAACTGATTAGATACCAAGAAAATCTGATCAACACTCTCAAGTAAAGCTCGTCAAACTGGCAAGGTCCAATCTAGACAGGAATAGCCAAGTTCGAATATTTATGCCTTTCAGGATAATACGAGCACGATACTAATACATGTGCTCAGCACTGCTTAATTGTAGTGGATGCGTGCCAAGAACCTAACCTTGCTCTCAAGGAAAAGAAAGTTCATTTAGATATTTCAGGCATGGTCGAGAATCGAGATTGATTTTAAAAGAACCAAGTTCGATATGGTTATACTGATATTGTAAAAAGGTATACGTAGGCCATATAGTAAGAAAAGTGGAGCATGCAAGGAAAAATGTCACAAGCAAAAGTCATACTCTTAAGTTCATATTAGCATATGTGTTGATAGTTTAAGAGTGGGGGCCAATGTTGTGGACAGTTTTACAAACAAGGGTAAAGTCGTACAAAGGCAAATTAAGAGGCAAGGAGACCAACCCAACTACCACGAACCGGGGGAAGTAGATAAAGATCACGTATGGGTTGCAACCCAGATAATAAGGCTCAGCCTCGACCTAGGTCGAGGCTGAGCTCAAGGAATAGCCTAAAAACGGAACACTGTAAGAAAAGTGACCCAAAGGAAAATCATAAGGAATAGGAAGCAGACTCGGAAACCTAAAAGGAAAGGGAAAGAAGCTCTATAAATAAGAGGGAAAAGTATAAGGCAAGCTTTATAAATAAGAGGGAGAAGTATAAGGCAAGCTCTATAAATAAGAGGGAGAAGTCTAAGGCAAGGTAAGCCCATTCTCATGCAATACATTTGACTTGCTACATAGAATTCCTCAAAGTTGACTTAAGCATCGAAACCTGTGTGGCTGGCACCACACTGGTATGCAGTTTCCTTTTTGGTTTTGCAAGATGATCTCTTTCCCTAAATTACAAATTCATAGTTGTTGTCATGTGGAGGTTAGATAATTAGACCAATTTTTGACATCAACAAGTATAATTATTATTTGAAAGTAATCAATTCAACCAGCAATTTTTTTTTCTTTTAATTTTTTTTAAGGATCAAATTTGATATTTTGAAAGCTTGTAGATTAAAATGGAATGCTTCTAAATGTTAGGGAACCAAAATAAATTTCAGACATTTTGACCTCATTTTGTAACTATTAGATCTTTTATTGTTGATTTTAAAAAATCGTGCTTGTTTTCCTCCTCCTTTTTCTTTCCATGAATTTCACATTTTTTTAATTAAACTTTAATTGAATTTCATACAACAAAAACAAGTTCTTGAAAATAAGTTGTTTTTTTAATATATATATATATATATATATATATATATATAGTTTTCAAATTTTGATTTATATTTGAATCCATTTCGAAAAAATAGTCAACAAAATAAATTAAGTAATAGTTGAAAAATCAGTGTTTATTGAGCTTGATTTAGAAAATGAAAAATAAAAACTTAAATATTTATCAAACATGTTTCTATATTTTAAAATATTTGTCTTGATATTTTTTTTATATGAAATTTAAATTTAATTCTCTCAAACCTTTTATTGCCTTGAAAGGCTACCCTAATAGATATGTTGTATTATATGTTTGATTGGCTTGTTATAATAGGTTGTACTTGCTTCAAGACAAATCACCTTATGATGGAAATTTTGATTAATCATATTTCCCACTTAGATGAAAAATGTCCATTTTTATTTTTGTTAATTTTATTTATAAATAAACCAAATAACTGAGGAAGAAAATTGACAAATATAACTTTGTAAAGTCAGATATAAGATTCCACAATTATAAAATCCATTACCAATTCTCTTTTTCTTAAAAAAGAAAACAGTGAGAAATAACATTAATTATGCTATTTATTTTTAAATTAGCTTTATAGAAAAATTGAAAATGGTCTCATAATATGATTAGCAAATGATTAAGGTAATGTTTTGAACTCAATTGTTTCAAGATTAAGATGAAATCATCTTTTTTAAGAAATGGTTGAAATTCACTGATCAATGATAATTATCATGCATCCTCATTTTTCAAAAATATGACTTTTGAAAATCGCATAATCTTTTTATAGAAAAGAACGAGATGAGCTGTACATACGTTGTCTTCATCATCATGTATTGTGTGTATGTTAATATGTCTACACGTTGTTATCATGCATATATACAATATGCATATGCATGTGTGACAACAATCTCATATGTATAGATTACTATACAAAATATTAAACGTCCAACAAGATCACCTTGTATATGAATAGGGCAAAATATTGCAATGGCTTGAATAAGATGACTACCTACCAAATTTAATGATAGTATTAATTATTTAACATAATTGATCATAATTTTAAGACAAATATTATGGTGAAAAACTAGGACATATCTTATAGTTCTTTGTTATATTTGCATGAGTATGTTGTACTCATTAAAAAAAAAAAAAAAAAAAAAAAAAAAAAGTAAAATGATATTTGTCACGTATCATACATATCATGATAGTCGGATTGACTTGTGTGTATCTTAGTTATTAAATTTTAGGTAGATGATCATCGTGATTTGAATTAACTTTTTTTTATTATTTACATTTCATTTTTTTTTTCTTTTTCTTCTAAGTACCCTGAATTTGTCATGTAGAAAAGAAAAACTATGTTAAACTGTTCATAAATAATATACTTATTAACTGGGTAATCATCGCAAAAAAAATTAGAAAATATTGCATTTATGTACATAGACCTAGTTTTCATATTCATAAATATAAAATCGGTTAAAATAACTAAGATAAATGTTGAGTCAAATATAATGGGTTAGAGGTACATGTTTAATTTTTTAAAAGAAAAATAAATGCATGAATACATGTGGGCCTAAAAGATTAGGATAATTCAAGTTTAACCTGATACAACAACATTTACTATCGACTTAAATATAGTTCAATTAATTAAAACATTATAAATGTCAACTAAAAGTCAATGATGTTTGAATCTCCCTAACGCTTATCGAATCTAAATTATTGTTGTCAACAAATAAAATAAAACAAAACAAAAACCCTTCAACTATTAATTAATAGGTTAAAAATTTTATTTTCTCGCACTCCATGGTTGGACTAAAAAAATAAAACTATAAAAATAACAATGACACATTTTATTACATCCCTTATTCCCATCCCCATATTGTTTATTCTTCTTCTTTTTCCCCGTCTTTTTAAGATTTGAATGGTGTTCGTTGAAAAATATATTAATTCAAATTAAAATTTGAAAATTCCCAAAAGATAATTAAAATAACAACGATATCTTAAATAATATATATATATATATATAATAGTCCAATTTGAACGATAAGATAGAAAATATAAGACAGACAAGACATCCATCAAATGTCGAGAGAGATTTAACTCTTTGACCCACTAAGATAAGCTCGCTATATTTACGTAAATGTTCGGACATATAATATATCTCTAATTCACCTCTATAATTGACGTTCCCATTTATGGGTGGAAGTCAATTTGATTTTATTGAGTTTGGGAGTAGTCAAGAACCAAAATGAACTATCAATTTTATAAACAAGGGAATCAAACTGATGTATAATAAAAGATAAAATCAACGAAACAATTTTTATTTGATTTGGTTTATTGTCAATTTGATCTCGGTTTTGAGCATCCTCTTTTTATCTTCCAATTTTTCATTTGTATTTGTATTTTTGTTTTCTGTTTTTTCTTTAGAAATTGGAATTAAACATTTTTGTTTTTTCTATTGATTTTTTTTCTAAATTATAAACAAACGTGCACTCTAACAATGAAGAAAAACTAATGAATTGATTTTATTTGGTTCAATTTATTATCAATTTGGTTCTCAAATTTTTGGTATTTTCTTTTTTCTTCTAAATTTTTAGTTTTATTTTCACTTTTGTTTTGAATTAGTTATTTTGCTAATTTTAAATTAAAATTGGGTCTATTTTCTTTTTTTCTATAGATCGAAATTTGATATTTTTATTTTTTTATTAGCACATTTTTAAATAAAAAACATGCAAATGTCATAATAATTTGTCTTTTTTTTCTCTCTCTAAACAACAAATATATATGCACCATAATAATTAAAATACTAAAAGATACCCAAGGTAGAGTTCACTTTAAGGGTGTATATATATACTTGGTTCATTATGTTTTGAATGACTTTTAAAATAAAAAATTGATCCGAGCCAATACTTTCTAGTTTTCTCCAAATAAAAATCAATATGTCCAATTATATACCAAAAATCAAACCAAATTATTGGATCAGGTTGGATTTCAATTTTTTCTTGCACTTCTGATACTTGCGCCAATTTGGTTCGATGGTAAAAAATAATTTTTTATTCTCTCTAAATATAAATTAAAATATCTAATTTTATACTAAAAATTCGAACCAAACGAATGGATCAATTTAGTTTTTCGTTTTTTTTTTCCACTCCCACTCTCAATAAGGTAATAAAATATTTAAATAAAAGTAATTAAATTAAACCTAGGTATAATTTCCAATCCAGCCGGACAGCATATCCATAAAGACATCTCATGTAATTTTCTTTCCCATATTATTTTAAAAAATAAAAAAGACAAATTAAAAAAAAAAAAGAAGTGAAAAACCCAAAAAGCCCTATACTCCTCCATTACACTACTCTCTTCGTAGTACTCTCTTCTCTCTCTCTCTCTTCCCCCTTTCATTTCTTTCCCCCTTTGTTCTTTCTTCGTCTTCTTCTCAATCAAATAGATCAATTTTTTTTTTTTTTTTTTTACAAACCCCTCTCCCCTTTCTCTCTCAGCTTAGCTTTCCCCATAGCCATAGCCCCAAATCTGGTTTTTCCTTCTTTGCTTCCTGTTTTTTCCCTTTGTTTTTCTTCACTTTTACGACCCCTTTTCACCGATTACTGTTTTTCTTCCCCTTTCTCAAGTTTTTTTCTTTTTCTTCTTTCTGTATTTGGGGTTTCTTGGTTGTGAAGAAGGATGAGTGGTGGCGGGTCTACGGCTTCAATCCCCAACTGTGTCAGGAAGACGATCGAGAATATTAAGGAGATCACGGGCAATCACAGTGATGATGAGATTTATGCAATGCTTAAAGAATGTTCCATGGATCCCAATGAAACTGCTCAGAAGCTTCTTCTTCAGGGTACTTTTCTTTTTTCTTCGTTTTTGCTTCTTTTAGTGTTTTCCCCTTTTGGGTTTTCGTTGCTTTGCTTTTTGAATCGTTGTGATCCAACTTCTGGTTTACCCTTCTCTGTTTTATGGTTTTTATGGAGTTTATCCACTCCTGGTTCGTGGGGTTATTGGATTTCAGCTCCGGTCTTTTGCTTTAGTGGGAATTCGAGCTGACATTAATTCAATGTTGTGTTTTTTTCAGTTTCTTTTTTTGCTTAATTTAATGGATGAACTTCAATTGGATTAACATATCTTCTCTTGGTGGTTCTGATCCCTTCTGTTCTCATGAAAGTGGAGTTTACTTTAGAACCATTTGAGCTTCTCATTGTGTGGGATTTTTACGTTTATTAGTTTACATCATTTTTAGGAGCTTTTGGTTGTTTATGATAATGGATGGGGGATCTTGTTTTATTCTATTTCTTGCAGTTGTAATGGGTCTCTACTGGTTGCTTTCATTTTGGGTTTTTCTTTTTCTTAGCTTTCCAATTTATTGGAAACCTGAGGTTTTTCAAATAGTTACACTAGGAACAAGGTTCATGCTTTTGTTGGGTCTTGTTGGATTGTGCAAGGCTTGGCCCGATATAGCAACATTGGCGTATTGGACATAGTAAAGTTTTAGTTTTAGTTTTTTTCATCAACGAATGGTTTCTCGTGTATTTTTCTCCGCAATATTAATCAGTTATAGTGGTTTTCATCATTTATAAGGTATTTTTTTTCAATGCAAGGGAGAATACCAACAACTTGAGCATGTCACAATTCTGCCCCTAAGAATGGATAAAGTTTTTCTTCCTGTCTGTTGTTGATTACTGATGTTTCTCTAGATCTTGCATGCTTATTATTTGATGATTTTCTTATTTATCTTCATTTCATTTCAACAAGTATCCAATTATCCATTATGTCAGGATTCTCAACCATGCCATTAGGCGTTAGTACTCACGCTGGTAGGCATGTCTTGCATCTACTGATTAGTTTTCACTTTGATATCTTTGTTTCTGAACTGCTGATTTCTTAGGTTGTCATAAATTACTATAGAGTAGGTTTTAGAGAAAGCTGCTTGTGCTCTGGCCAGAAGTTTCTGTTGAATTTTATTTATCACGACACACGTACCCTAAACTATTAATTCAAACTCCTTTATTCTATGTTAGTTCTTCCCCCCATAATCATTTAACTGATTTTCAGTGGCTAATTGGATTTTAAAAGCAATAATATATTTTTTTAAAAAAAGAAACTTCTTGGTTGGCTCTTTTTGGGATTTTTCCCAGTTTTATGTTTTTTCCTATTTCCTATTTAAAAGAAAGTGGTTCTTGTTCTCCTTCCTACTTTTCTTTTGTTTGTATTTATTGAGACAATACTAACTGTGTCGATGTTGTTCTTCAGATACTTTTCATGAAGTGAAGAGCAAACGTGAGAGGAGAAAAGAGGTAACGCCTATTTCAGCATGTTGATGCCTTATGGTACCCACATTTTGTTTAGTCGATATCATCTATTGTGTCTGTGAGCCTTAGAGTTATTTGAACCCCTTGGGCTCTTTCATTATTGTTAATATCATTGTCTTCTCGGTGGAGGATCATTGAAAAGGAAGCATAAGCATTTCATCATTCGTTTTATCAAATCAAATAAATGTCTTGTTTTGTTTTGATAATATGATCATTCATCTATGAAAACACATTGTTTGAGGTTCTGTCTTATGTGTTCTATTTATTTTTGTTTGATAAGCTTTCTAACCTAAAACAATGAACTAATTCTCTACCTTCCCCCCCCCCCCCCCCAACAAACCCAAACAACTATTATTGTAGAATGCAAACAATCGAGAGTCTTCAGAGTCACGGTGGAAAACAGGCATGCAGGGAAGGGGTGGTAGAGGTGGTCGTATAAATTCTTCTCCTCGTTATATTTCTCATGGTAAGCTGTTGTAAAAGATATTTGCTTCTGCTGCATTTTGTGTGTTTATACGGTTAACACCACAATATTTCTTTTGTTCACTTATGCTATGATGTAATTAAGATACCACGAACACCCATTTAATTTCTGAATTTCTTTCTTGAAAAGCCATCAGTACTTTGTTCATATGAATTTTTCTTAGGTTTTTCAGTTTTTTCTTCACTGATTGATGAGTTCAATCTGGTAATGTTAGTTGTATTATTCGTAAACTCCTTGTGATCAGATACTGGGGGTGGTCGGAACCCTGGACCTGGAAGAGAGAATGGAGTAAATCAAGCAATTGAGAAGAGTGGCTCTTTATCCATGCCAACTTCTCAAGAGACAAAAAATAAAGAAAAAATACCAGTAACAAGGTGATTATGGTTTCAGTTTGGTTCTCAATGGTTTTAAGTTGATTGTCCTAAATTGCAATTTTACGTGTAACCTTGAGGATGAATATTTTGAACAAGTAGATGATAAAGGTGTTTTTTGCAGCTCTCCGTCTGTTGGAAATGGTGCCACAAATGTAGCTTCTGGAAATGTTGCTGAAGTAACTTCATCTTCGGCAGACATGAGTGGTAAGGGGAGTGCATTGCCTCCTATAAATGCAAACAAGAACCCAAACCGTGCGCTTGGTACACGGCCCTCAAGTGAGCAGCCCATACCGAACTCTGACAACAGCATAGTACCAATCACACTGGCATCTTCGTCATCGGCATTGAGCTCCTCATCTTCAGATCCATCCAATGAGGCACAGTTACCAGGTTCTGTGGATGCAATTAAATGTGATGGGGAAAGCTTATTGCATCCTAATGAACCTAGCACAGCTAATCTTGTGGAAAATAAATTAATTCTTGGTCAGCACAGGACTATTGGTTTTTTCTTCTACTTCTGTTGGTATCTTTTGACTTATGGTTTAACTAATCCATTTTGTTTGCATTGGCTGAAATAGAGACTTTGGAGATTAGCGACTCTCTGGCTCAGGAAAACCAACCAATTAAATCTCCAAAAATTGAGGAGAGTCTGCTCAATGAGATTTCGCCACCTTCTGTGTCGATGCAGGGCAGCTCTACCGTTAGTTTACCATCTAATCATAATAAACGTCCACAACAAGTAATTGGTTCTCATAAAGGTATGACATTAGTTTTGTATCAGTTCCTCATGTGCATGATTTGACTACTTCATGCGACAATGCTTGGAGTTCTGATGACTCTATTCCTCATAAAAAAATTGTTAACTTACAAATATAACCAGATGATAACTCATGTCTCCATTCTCTTGACTCTAAAATCCATCCACTCCCAACATCTTCTTCAAAAAAGTTGAAGAAAAGGGATAACCTTTCTTAATTGGGTCCTTTCCAAAGGCTTGTGTAATTATTCCTCATACATTGTTGTGTTGTTTGTTGTTTTTCCTTTGTATTATGATGTGTATAATGGATAAAATAATTCAGTTTTGTTGGGACTTTAACAACGTGAAAACAGGAGTCACAAACAACAATTAAAAATATATGATTACAGTTTAGAATAAACAATAATCTATAAAGAGTAGCAAAAAAAAAAAAAATCATAAAGAAAACTGAAAAGAAGCATTGGAATGAGCTACACTCCAAGCCCAAACATCCCTTCAAGGCCCATCTATCCCCTGAAACTGAAAGTGATTGTCATCAAGAAAAGAAAGAACTAAGAACACCTCAATTATGCCCTGTTATTTTTTGTTTGGAGCCAGACTAACACCAAACTTTTAGAAGATATTACCTCAAATGTCCCATGGAAATTCACCCCCTTGGGGGGGGACCAATAATGTATACTCTCATTCATATCTGAATATTCCTTGATCTCTTAATGTTCCTAACTATGAAAACTCAAAATCATTGTGGAGTATTTTCTTTTTCTTTTTCTGAAAAGGATACAAAACTTTTTAAGTACAAAATAAAAGAGATCAACTAAAAAGGAACAATAAAATTCTCTCAGTTCAAACTCAAATCTTGGATGGAATAACCATTGAAGCTTTCATTATTGGCGAGTATTACAGTGTAGTACTCGGGAAATTCATCTTATCTTTAAGATCTCAAATATATGGCATTAAGTAGTCTACTAGACCACTTGGTCGAATTCTAGGCTTTGTATACCGATGTTTGGTCCACTTGATTTTAATTTTTAATCTTTGTTTAAAAAAAAATTTAACATGTACATAATTGTGACTTCTTGTACATGGTTTACATCCATGACAGCTAGTTCTAATAAGGAATGGAAACCAAAGACGACAAGTGCAGTTGTTATCCAGCAATCGAGAACTGTCAGTGCAGCTGCTGCTGCATCCGAGGTTCCAGGTGTTACCATTGATGGCACTGAACATTTAGAGCCTGGTTCGAGGGTCCTTGATACAGAAGAAGCTACTTTAAAACTTCAGAAGAAATTGGAAGAGTTGCATGTATCAAAAAGTCAGCTTGTTATTCTTCCAAACCACATCCAGGTTTCTGAATCTGAACGATCGAAGCTAAGCTTTGGAAGTTTTGGCATTGGTTTTGGAGTTTCTGACATTGTTCCAAGCAGTCAGGAGAGTGACCAGAAACATACACCTGTTTCTGAAGCTTCAGTGGATGCAGATGAAAATGTAGAGGATGATGCTTCAAGGTTGGCAGTTACAGCTCTTAGTTTGTTTTTAACTGTATCATTGGTCGAGTATTTTTACTTCTCATATTGAACCAATTTTGTGTGTGTGTGTGTGTGGTGAGGGGGGGAAGCTATTTTAATCTGCTTCTGTGACTGCTGTTTGATGCATTTGAGAATGAAGTAGGGGTAATAAGATGTCTTTTGGCTAGAAGTCTGCTTCTGATTTCGTTTCCAGTGTCTCTTAAATGTTTTGAGAATACTTCCCTGTTTTTTATTTAGCAAGATTGTATTTCGTGGTGTAAATTCTAATTTTTATTTTTGTATTTTTTTGAACTCCTTGTCCTGGTACGCTTTTCTTCTTTTATTCTTCTATTACATTTTGTTATTTCTTATTATAAGAAAGGTTAATCATTTTGGTAGTCCGTATGTTACAATGATCCATTTCTCTCTCTATCTCTTCTTAGCAAGCTGTGGAAAGTATTTCATTATTAGAATGAAGAATGAAAAATTGGTGTAACAACCTTTTCTTTACAAAATTTACATGGTTTTGTTTCAGTTATCCAAATGTCCTGAGAAGTACTGAAGAAGTGGATTCTCCTGATCGTCCACAATCTCCCATTCGTGTGCCTGAGAATTTATCGCCCACTGGAGGTGAACTTCCATCAAGCACAATTCACGAGTACAATGACTTAAAGCAGGAGACGGTATTACCCTCCGGAGGTCACACAAACTCCATTCCTCAAACTTCTTCAAGTTACAGTTTTGGTTTAATCTCCCCTGTAGTTGGGAGTCAGATTGCAGCAGTTGAAAACTCTGATTCTCACGGCCGCGATGCTTCTCGTCTTCCCAGTTTTGTCGTAAGCACTCAACATAATGCTTTATTATATGTTGATCTCTTAAGTTTTGTATGGTTAACTTGTAACATCTTCAGTGTCTCAAAATGCTAAACATGAATCTTATTGATTTAGAGAGGCTATTTCATTCTTTTTAGTGTCATGGTGCTCGTGTCAATGAGCTTCATTGTCCTAAAAAGTTTACTGGAAATTTCATAATTGCTACTTTTCTTGTAGGTTCAACAACCTTTTGATCCTTCAAGTTACTATGCCCAGTTTTACCGATCAGGTGAGAATGATGGTCGACTTTCCCCCTTTCTTTCTCCTGGAGTTGCTGCTAAGTACAATGGCAATGTTGCATTGTTGTCTCCTTCAAGCTCTCAATCTCCTCAAGAGGTATCTACTCAGGATTTTTATTATTGTTGTTCTTACATTAAGACAAATGTTGTGGGGGGTTAATTGTTACCCTTGGACCACTATGTACTTCTTCAAGATCCTGTTGCAGTTAAATTACTAACTTTCCGGGACTTTGTTCTTTTCTGTATGCTTGTCTTGTTCTCTACTATTTAAATTACAATCGGGAGAGCTCTTGGATTTTTAAAGATCTCTTCTATAGGCCTAGTTTCATAATCTATTTGCTGTTTCAATCAATCATCTCCGGTTTAGGCAACTCTATTGGGTTGGGTATAAAGACCTCTATGTCTATCCTATAGATGGTGCTTGGTGCTTAGTTTGTCCTTCGGTTATCTCTTATACTAGATTGCTTGTAGCCATAATCTCCTGTTATTCTTATTTTGAGTTTGGCTTGTTATTTGATGCTTAAAATGATGAGGAATAAACTTATAGGTGTCTTGCTTTCATCCTAAACAAGAACAGCAATTGCAGAAATGCAAATTCCTTTATTTTGTTTTTTTGCTGGTGTTTATGCTGTTGTTTATCTGCTTGTAGGGTGTGGTTTTGACTACAGCAGGTCCAACAGCACTGTTAACTCAAGCAGCTGGGCTGATGCAGAGCTCCATAGCTGTGACTCAGCAGCCTGTCCCCGTCTTTCGACCTCCAACAGGCGTCCATATTTCTCATTATCCTCCCAACTACCTACCATATGGTCATTATTTCTCCCCCTTCTATGTTCCACCTCCTCCCATCCATCAATTTGTTGGCAATAATGCATTTCCTCAGCAACCTCAAGGAGGCAATATCTATCCAGCTCCGCCAGCAGCAACTGCTGCAGTTAAATATTCAATTCCACAATACAAGATGGGAGCCAATTCTGGTAACCCCTCTCACATTGGTGTGCCGAGTGGTTATGGCCCCTATGGCTCTTCAGCATCTGGTTATAGCCCTAGCACTGCTGCACCAGCTGGAAATACCACCGCTAACGAGGACCTTGGTGCATCACAGTTCAAGGAAAATAGTGTATACATCACTGGACCACAGGTTGGTGCTGCCCTTTGATTTTCATTCTCTTCAAATTAATAAGATAATACATAAGAATATATATAGATCATTATGCTAAAGGGTGATTGTGGGCGTGCGATTGTCACCCAAAAAAATTATCATATATGATATATGCCAAATGAGAAATGAAGCTAACCATGAAACCCGTACACTTTCAGGACCCCTCAACTTAAACAGCTGTAATTTATCACTTTTTTCAATGTTCCCTGTCATCATCATTATCACACCCTACCCCAAATTACTCTTATTGAACAAAGGACGAGCTGTAACGAAAATAGACTTCAAGTGGGCAATGGAATCTTTTTTTTTTTGATTAAGAGACAATTTAATTGATAAATGAAATATGGAGAAAAACTCTGAACACCAATAAAAAATTCCGATAAAGAACTGATTTGGGGTCTATCGTTGTCACAGCTCGTCTTAGGTTCAGTAGGGTAAATACGGAGGTGTGAGTGAATCATCCATTTGGTAATGAGGAAAAAAAAAGGCTGCAGTAGTTACAAACGTCATGGGTTATTATCTGATGAAGAACTGGAGGATAAGCCGCCTTGTTGTTTACACCAACCATCACGTCAAATTGAAAAACTGGAATCTTTACTTGATTGGTTTCTTTTACAAAAGTGGAAGATGAAGTTTCATATCAGAAATTATAATCGTGTTTGGTAGAAGGATGAAAATGAAAAAGGGAAAAGAAAGAAGTAATGTACCACTGTTTGCATGTCTTGCGTTAAAAAATCTATTAAAAAGTTGCTGATATACGATGATGAACTATATTCTCAAGTACTAACAGAGTCATAATAAACAAAGAAAAAATAACATCTTTATAAATTACATATATTTGAAAAAAGTAACATCTTTACATAATGATGATGAACTATTTTCTCAAGTACTAACAGAGTCATAATGAACAAAGAAAAAAATGACATCTTTACACATTCTTTGTAATTGAAAAAAGTATCAAAGAAACTGTTTGAAGAATATAGTTTAAGCAATAATTTGTTAAAAAGAAATATGAAATAGCCCTTACTAGCATTCTGTGTAATATCTTGAAGTTTGATGACAGACGTGCATGAACAATAATTGGATCTTTTTCCTCTTCCTATTTAGAGTGAAGGTTCAGCGGTATGGATTGGTGCGCCCGGAAGAGACATGTCGAGCTTGCCAACAAATTCATTCTACAACCTTCCACCACAGGGTCAACATGTGACCTTTACCCCAACACAGACAGGGCATGGTACATTTGCCAGTATCTATCACCCAGCACAAGCAGTAACTCCAGGAACAGTTCACCCACTTCTGCAACAGTCACAAGCCGTGGCTGGAGGAGCAGTCGATACGGTAGGACCGGGAGGTAGCATTTATCAACAACCTCAACACTCGCAGATCAATTGGCCAAGTAACTATTAGGTAACAACAAATCAGAAGTTTTTTAAAAAAATATTAATATTGGGATTTTTGGGAGAGCTCCCAGCAATTGTGGATCGAGAAAAGAGTATTATCAGGGGAAGAGTTGCTAATGACTGGAGAATGTTTTAGAGGAGCAGGAAAAGACTGATTCTACTGTTTGCTTGAAGTGAGTACATGAAAGGTGCAGCCCACCTATAACAGATATTTACCATTTTAAGTTAGTTCAAGTTCTACTAGGCATGTGCAGTTCTATTTCTTGCAGCTGGTGCTATATGGAATATCTCTCTCAATTCTTCATTTGATAAGCTTTTCGAGCGTTTCTATTGTTGAATTCTTCAAACTGAGAGAATTTGCAGTCAAAAGTGTTGAGAATCTTTTTGCATTCTTTCTTTTTTAATTTGGAGATCTTATAGGGGCTTTTGAAAGGTAAGATATAGGCTGGTGAAGAATTTTTCCTTCTTTAATTTTTCAGCTACCTTACCTGTAAAGTTATTTGATAGCAAGAAAAAAGTTGTATTCATGTAATCCCAGAAAATGTGAATTGTTTTGGTTGACTGATTTATATTTTAATACTTTAGTTCTCATCTTCCTCAATTAAACACGGACTTTATTTTTGTTTTTTTATCTTCTATTTTTATACAAATGTGATGTTCCTTCATTTCCTTCCATTTAACAACTGATTAAAAATTTGACAACTCGGGAAAAACAGAATCTTCAGAATCAATTTTCAATTTTTTGTTATGGTTTCTCTACAACTTTATATTCTTCTAAGAGTAACTGTGGAGTTTGTGTGAAGCACATGTCAAGTCCCATCAACAAATACTATACAT
Source organism: Benincasa hispida (assembly GCF_027475165.1). Lineage (NCBI taxonomy): Eukaryota > Viridiplantae > Streptophyta > Magnoliopsida > Cucurbitales > Cucurbitaceae > Benincasa > Benincasa hispida. The sequence continues at coordinate 56,986,561 of NC_143482.1, forward strand.
TTTTCTCAATTCTGTTAAGGTGATTTTCTTTAGTCAGAAAAGCACCTGCTGGCCCCCATTTTTCATTTGTCATTATATTGTTGTCCCAAGGGGAAATTCCTCATTTCAGAAAGGGTTCCCCTGTAGGGTCTGAATGGAAAGCCTTTACTGTCTCTCAATGAATCTTTCCCTCTTCTGCCATAGTTGTGGAATGGTCAGCCATCAAGGCCGACTGTAGGAACGAGTGAAGGTTGAAAGTTGAAAAAAGAATACAAAAGAAGAAATATGGTGGGAGGATGGGTGAGATTAAATTTTGAAATATGAAGTAGATGAAATTTAGCAGATACAGAGAAATTTGTTGGCAGGAAATGTTTGCTTCAGAATCCAGAGCAATCATCACAATCATAAGAGTATAAGATAGTGTTCAAAATTGAATCCAGAAGCTACATCAGTGGCAGGAAAGAGTTGAAAGTTTATTGAGACTTACATTACGATGGCAGGAATCTCGACTCTAAAAGAACAAAACTGCTTGATTAGCACTACAACAAATCAAACTTGATATTTTCAAACGTTTATCAACCATCTGAATATGCAATTGCCACATTTTTTATGAGTTATTTATATAATTCACATTGTTTAGCAACAATGACAAATAAAAAGACCTGTGAACTTGGCTCGGAAATTTTGGGTTGTAAAATCCAGTCGTCATTTTATCTCCCAGTCCCTTTCCACTTTTTAACCGGAAAAAGGGTCACTTTTTTGCTAGAGTTGTTACTTCTACCCTCCAATGGCTGTAACAAAGACATTGGTGCTTGATTTTCACTTCTGCTCAACTTATCATCTGCGAATGATTTCACCTCAAATGATCCTCTGGTGAATCCTCTAGCTACCTGAAGGGTTTCAATTTCAAATTTGCGAATACAATGGCCTTTAGGAGTTTGTTTTGAAGAAATAGATTTTTAGAAGATAATCTTGTTTGGTTACAAATGTATTTTTCCCAATACATACCTTCAAAATGATCCAAACTTTCAGAGAACTGCTCAAGGTTGCAAGTTTTGTCCTTTTTCCTGAAGTCAAGTAATCACACATGTGATGGTCGACCCTTAAAATGAACTTTGGCCAGGATTTTGGATTTTCAGGATCTGGTTTCAGCTTCATTGTTGCCTGATCACAGTGAAAAGAGGGATAATGTCACTCATATGTGTAAAGCCATAGTAAGAAATAGTAATGCAATAATGGCCCAAACCAAGTTGCATATCCAGAGATTTGGGGGACTCTTAACATTGTATGATGATCACCAAATGTAAAATCTTACAAGCTGCCGACAGATTTCCTGCTCGATTTTTGAAAAGGAGGTTTCCAGAGCTTCAACTCTTCCAGTAGCATGACAGCAAGCACATGGTTCACTGATCATAAACGTTACACTTGGCCGAACCTGTCAATCAAACACTATAACTTTTAGATCTCGATGTGTTGAGTCCATCGACAAAAATGAAGCAGATACTTCCGAAACTTTGATATACCACTGATAAGCAAGATATAGATCCATATTATTTTCAACTGGTTGGAGAACTCCAAGTTTTTCATTGATTACCTACACTATTATCAGGGAAAGAAAATATGGAATAAAGGAGAGTTTAGGATAGGTACCCTCTTTCTTGTCATTTCCATGAGTCCGTGCCTGGATAACTCAGAAACTTTCACCATTGACCTGTCTCTCTCAACCGCTTTCTTTACTTCTTCATAGACTAATCTCTTATTTGCTGAAACAAAAGAATCCCAAGTCATTAATTAAAAAGATGGCAGACATAAAACTGACCATTCTCGATGCCTCCAATGGCAGCAACAAAAATGTAGATACTTTTCGTAATATTATGCAATTTACTTGAGATAAAGGAGAACAAAACAAGAGAGTTACATGCAAGTTCAACAAGATTCACTCTCTCTTTTAAGCACATTGTTCCAGTGAAAGAGCAACACAGATAGGTCCAGTCGATTGTATCGGGCTAGATCTAAGACAAGTGTTTTAGTTCATTTCATAATTCATTGCAGATTTCAAGCCACTATATAATCAACCAGGAGAATCTAGATTTGCTTTATATACAATTAATTCCATGTTCCGCGAGTTGGTGGATATCCTATCACTTCAGTACAAGAAGTTAAATACACATAGGACCAGAAAGAACAGGGAAAGAAAAAACTAAGTGAAAGATGATAATTGATTTATTCAAAAGCTGACTCAACATACTTTGTAAATATGCAAAATTACACAGGCGTAAGCGGCATGGAGGTAGGAGGAGAGAGCGAGAGATACAGGGAAATCAAACTTACATTCGTCTGCCATGTCAATGAAATCTACTACAATTATTCCACCTATATCTCTCAATCGTAATTCCCTTGCTATCTGAAAGTATTTGTTGCCAATCAGATTTTTAGAATAACTGCTCTTTACGGGAGTAGATAACATAATCATACTTCAATGCAACGACTTAATAGTTAATAATAATTTTTTAAAAAAGGAAATAAGACTTTTCATTGATAATAATTTTTTAAAAAAGGAAATAAGACTTTTCATTGATAATAATTTTTTAAAAAAGGAAATAAGACTTTTCATTGAATAAAGGAATAGAGGCTAATGTTCAAAATACAAGGAAAAGAAACAAAACAAGACTTGCCGAGCAAGCAACGACTTAAAAAAATTACTTATGCTCAAATATACACACAAGAACGCAGAGAGACAGTGTCCTCCCCTCGTGCAATATGATTGTAATACACACCTACATAGCTTAGCAAAATGCAAAGTCTAGAACATAGGAGAAAAAGAGAGATTCCAACAAGAGAATTTTTGTATAATCTGAATCATGGGATGCATTTTGATTGCAAGAGAAATAAATCAAATCAACTCGGACAAAAAAATAAAGCCATGCGCAATACAGACATGGTGTAAAAATATGATCATCCAACATACCTGTCTTGCAGCAGCAAGGTTGACCTCTAGAATAGCTTTCTCCTGCGAAGATGCTTGACCAAACACCCCATGTCCTCCATTCACATCGATGGAAACTAGAGCCTCAGTTTGTTCAATTATTAGAGAACCTCCATTAGCAAGTGGAACCCTGTGAACAAATAGACTTGGCTAATATAAAAAGATCACTAGCAAAGATATTGCATGGATTGAACTCATTTTATATTCAGGTCTCGGGATAATGATGCTATTAATAGTCCATAAATGATTAGACTTCGACTCACATTATCAACAATCGGTACCCTACAGGGATGACGTCCATACAACATGGACCGAAGACTGGAGACTGAGATAAACTAATTATTTAACATGGAATTGTTTCTATTAAAAGATAGAAGAAGGTGACACAAGATTTACGTGGAAAACCCTAGAACAGGGAGAAAAAACTACAATAGAAGAGTTCTTTTTATTATTGTTCAACACACACCATTACAAGAGAGGACTAGGGAAAAAGCTAGGGCAAAGTTAAAAAAAAAAAGAGACTAAAATGCCCTTTGGGCTAATACATAACAACCCTTTTTTCAACACTCCCCCTCAATTGAGGCGTAGATGTCAATTAGACCCAACTTGCTAACACAAGAATCAAAACTTTGTCTGAGTAATCCTTTGGTGAGAATATCGACAATTTGTTGACTAGAAGGGATGTAAGGAATACAAAAACTGCCATTGTCCAGTTTTTCTTTGATGAAATGTCTATCAATTTCCACATGTTTTGTCTTGTCGTGCTGTAAAGAATTGTTGGCTATGCTTATAGCTGCTTTGTTATCACAATAGAGATTCATAGGAAGATCACTGTCTTGATGGAGATCAGACAGAACTTTCTTCAACCAGATTTCTTCACATATTCCCAGACTCATAGCTCTGTATTTTGCTTCAGCATTACTTCTAGCAACTACACTTTGCTTCTTACTTCTCCAAGTAACAAGATTACCCCACACAAACGTACAGTACCCAGAAGTCGATTTCCTGTCTATAACAGATCCTGCCCAATCAGAGTCGGTGTAAATCTCAATACATCTTCTGTCAGTTTTCCTGAACATCAGACCCTTACCTGGAGTAGTTTTTAAATATCTCACAGCTTCCATATGTTCCTTGTAAGGTGCCTACATAAACTGACTCACTATACTGACGGCGTAGGATATATCTAATATAGTATGAGATAAATAAATCATTTTTCCCACTAGACACTAGTATCTCTCTTTATCGACATGAACTTTGTCAATAGAATCTCCCAGCTTAGCGTTGAATTCTGCAGGATTATCGACAGGACTATATCCAGTCATACTTGTTTCTTTCATCCGTTGAGAAATACTCTTGATCTCGCCACCTTCATTCCAAAAAAATACCTTAGTCTTCCAAGGTCCTTTAATCTCAAATTCCTCGACCATTTTCTTTTTAAGCTTGATAATCTCAGTAGCATCATCACCTGACAGAACAATATCGTCTACGTACACAATAAGAATAATAATCTTCCCTGATATTGACATTTTTGTGAACAAGGTGTGATCAGAGTGTCCTTGAGTATAACCTTGGGACTTAACAAAGGTAGTGAACCTGTCAAACCAAGCTCTCAGAGACTGTTTTAAACCATACAGAGACTTTCTGAGTTTACACACCTAATGGTCAAATTGAGCTTCAAAGCCAAGAGGAGGACTTATATAAACTTCTTCCTCTAATTGACCATTCAAAAAACTATTTTTCACATCAAGTTGGTGGAAAGGCCAGACTTTGTTAACTGCCACTGAAAGAAGGACCCGAACTGTGTTTAGCTTCGCTACAAGAGAAAAAGTTTCTGAGTAGCCTATTCCATAGGTCTGAGTAAACCCTTTAGCTACCAATCTGGCTTTGTACCTATCAAGAGTTCCATCTGACTTATACTTCATAGTGAACACTCACTTGCACCCAACTGTTTTATGCCCTTTAAGAAGAGCTACATAATCCCAAGTATTATTCTTTTCAAGAGCTCTCATCTCTTCCATGACTGTAGCCTTCCATTCAGGAACTTCTATTGCCATATGTATATTGTTTGGTATCGTTACTTTATCCAGGCTAGTAGTGAAAGTCATGAACTCATAAGATAAATTACAGTAAGATAGAAGGCTATGCATGGAATATTTAGTGCAAGATCTGGTGCCCTTTCTCAAAGCAATGGGTATATCAAGATAACTCTCTGTTTTGTCAGGCCCCTTATTAGTAAGAGGACGATGATCAAACTCAGTTACCTGTGGCAAAGTCTCATCCTCTGGTATTTCTCCTAATGACTCATCACTACCTGCAACCTTGTCATTCTCTGGAATTATCTTATCGGTTTTGTCACTCTTAACCACATCACACATATCACCCTCGATACAAACATCAATATTATCATAAGTTTTGTCATTCTTACCCACATCACACATATCACCCTCAACACAGACATCAGTATTATTAGAAATAGGAGTACCTTGAGTTGGTGCTGATTCCGATTCATGGACCGTAGTCGGAGAAGCAACAGGTGGCACTATTTCCTTTCTGAGTTTCTTCCTGTAGTACGTTATCCATGGAACTTGTTTAGTAGGTACATAGTATCATTCGTACCCAAGATAGGTACGAGAAGAAGGTCTGTAGGAGTCGAAGATGTGAACCAATTAGTCTCTTCACTAGTATTCCCTAAAGGTGGACTAATAGGAAAGAAAGGTTTATCCTCAAGGAATGTTACATCCATAGAGACAAAGTACTTCCGTAAAGATGGATGGAAACACTAATAACCTTGTTGGTGAATAGGAAACCCGAAAAAGACACATTTCTGAGTACGAAGGGTAAATTTAGTGTGGCTAAGACCATGACTCGACAAAGGCAGTGCATCCAAACACCCAAAGAGGAGCATCAAGAATAAGGCGAGTGGTTGGGTATGATTCTTTGAAGCATTCAAGAGGAGTTTGGAATTGGAGAACACTGGAAGGCATCTGATTGATGAGATGAGCTGCAGTCAGAGCAACATCCCCCCATGAGTAAGAAGGAAGAGAAGTAGATACCATGAGGGACCGTGCAATCTCAACAAGGTGACGATTCTTCCATTCAGCCACCCCATTCTTTGAGGGGTATAAGCATAGGAACTTTGATGGACAATTCCTTTAGAAGCCAAAAATTTATGAAAGATGTTATTAAAAAACTTACGGCCATTGTCACTACGAAGGATGGCAACTTTGGGGTTAAACTGAGTCTCCACAGTAGTATAAAATTGTTGGAATATCGATGGTACCTCCAATTTATCATGAAGAAGGAACACCCAAGTAAGACGAGTATGATCATCAATAAATGTCACAAATCAACGTTTCCCAGAAAAAGTAGTGATGATTGAGGGACCACAAACATCACTATGGATAAGATTAAATGGCTGGGAAGGTTTGTAGGGTTGGAATCAAAAAGAGACCCGATGTTATTTAGCACGAATACACACATCACAAGACAAAAAAGAGATATCAACATTATGGAATAAATGAGGAAATAATACTTCATATATTGAAAATTTGGACGACCAAGACCAAAGTGTCATAACATATAATCTCTTTCAGAAGTTGAAAAACAAGAACATAATAAACTAGTCCTACAACAATTCCTAGAGGAAGCATCATCATTAAGGAAATAGAGCCTCCTATCGTGCCGAACAGTGCCAATCGTCGTCTCCGAGCTCAGGTCCTGAAAGAAAACAGTATCATGTGAGAATACAACTTGACAGTCCAAATCTCTAGTAATCTTATTGATAGACAACAAATTGTAAGATATTTTCGGGACATGCAACACATCTTGTAAAGTTAAACCCTCAAAAGGAGAAAGATGACCCTTTCCAACAACGGGAGCAAATGACCCATCTGCAATCCGGATTCTCCACTACCAACGCTTGAAAAATATCAAAGAAACTGATCAGACGAGGCAGTTAAATGATCTGTAGCTCCTGAGTCAATAATCCATGGTATCTTACCATTAATACTAAGGAGGCTGAAGGACTGAGAAGTACCTGACTGGGCAATAACACCGATGTTGACAGTACCAGAGTCATTCTAGTTATTCACCTGAGATTGAGACTGTGAAGCACCATTTGTAGAATCACTCACAAGCGCTTGACCAAGGTTTGACTAATCGTTTTGATGACGACATCTACCATTCGGAGGTCGACCATGTAACTTTCAGCACTGATCCTTAGTATGCCAAGGTTTCTTGCAATGTTCAGGAGGTTTACTATTCTACTTGTCACCATCAAGCCCAGATGATTTTACATTAAACGCAACAGAATCGATGGTAGAAATAATAGGATTGTTCATAGCACTCGATCTATCTTCCACTGAACGAATCTCAGAGTAGACTTCCATGAGAGAAGGTATCGATTTCTGTCCCAGTATTCGACCGCGCACTGTATCAAATTTGGAATTCATACCAGCAAGAAAGTCATAAATGCGATCAATTTCCTTAATTTTTAAATACTGAATTCCACCAGTCCCAAACAATTTAGCGACATAGATCCATCTCCTGCTAGATTAGAGACAATTTATTGAAATAGGGGGTAACATCCATTGTTCCCGGTTTGCACTCATGGATCTGTTTACGTAAAGTGTACGATTGTGATGCGTTCTGCCTCTTAGAATACAACTTTTGTACTGCATCCTAAGTATCTCGAGCAATTGCAGCATACAGTAAAGGTTTTCCTATTTGTGGCTCCATACTATTAATTAACAACGAGCGAAGCAAGGAGTCTTCTCCTTTTCAAATGCAATCTTGAGGATCGCCAAGTCTAGGTCTCGGTATCTCACCAATTAGATACCCGAACTTGTGACACCCCTTGAGGGCCATTTTGATAGACTAAGACCAAGAGAAATAATTTTGGCCATTCAGCTTTTCCTCTGTAATGAAACCTGTAGAATTTTTCATAAATCCAGACAAAAAAATTGTTGTAGGTAAAGTAGAAAAAGCAGTTACCGAATTCTTTGAATACATCAGTAGACTGGAAGACAAATCTGAATTTATGAGGTTCGACTGAAGATTTGTGGAAGTCTCAAGGCTGCCCCAAGAGTTGCAGTCTGTTGTTGAAGGTTAGCTAATTGTTGTTGTACATTATTGGAGATAGACTCACTGAACCCGTAACACCATGGCTAACCGAAGGAGGCTACACGTGGTTGGTTGCTGTCCACCGTGAAAGGATGAAGATTCCCCCGTTTCAGGAGTGTGTTGGTCGTCGACACTCGTTCAACTGAGGTGGCTGGTGCTCGGGTAGTCAGCGCTAAGGAAGCCGGCGTTAGGAAGGCTGGCACTCGAGTAGGGGAGCATCAACAATCGACCGGCAGCAACTGGCGGAACCAACGTTGAGGGAGTCAGCAGTGTTATCGTCGGGCTGAGGAGAAGCAGAAGCGCCGTCTAGAGGTAGCAATCAACAGCTGCTTGCACGACGGCGGCTCCACCTGTTTCGTTAGTGGTGGTTTTGCTAGCTGCTATTGTTGGTGAAGGTTGAGGAATCAACGATTGAATTTTGTCAACGATGGCTAGGGTTTCGTCATCATGTTCTGATACCATATTGAAAAATAGAAGAAAGTGACACAAAATTTACGTGGAAAACCCTGGAACAGGGAGAAAAAACCACGATAGAAGAGTTCTTTTTATTATTGTTCAACACAAACAATTATAAGAGATGACTAAGGTATAAATAGACCGTAGAAAACCCTAATACAAAAAAGGAAAAAACTAGGGCAAAGTAAAAAGATTAAAATGCCCTTAGGGCTAATACATAACAGCCCTTTATTTTTCAACAGCTTCATTCGTTCTTTCTTGTCTTTTCTTTTCTATTTTTTTATCCTTTCAAAAATTTGGTTAATCAAGGTTGTGTGAGCCCATCTCTACGGACACTTCATCCACCACAACACAAGCATACCAAGGTTCCAAAGATCACTCAAGTTTTTCTTTCTTTCTTTCTTTCTTTATTTTTCTTTTTTTAAAAAAAAAAACTATTAAGTTATTGACATTTTATGAGGGCTAGAGATCTTGGCACAGGCTGCATGAGTAGTGATTGATTGCATACATTAACTGGCTACATAAGCAAGCCTCACAAAACTCACCTTTTGCTGAGAATACCATTGATCTCTTCTTCAATATTGAATTTATCGAAAAGGGGTATTCTTTCATGGAATAACTCAACTCGATCACATAGATCAGGAGCAATTTCCTGAAGGTAATTAGTGACCTGGAAAAACATTCACACACTTAAGAACACTACAACAGAATGAAAAATCACATGTTTAATAAAAAAAACATTCAGGTGCAATCCATCCATATACTTCATTATTAACAAGAATTGATCATGAAGTGCAATAACCGAGTGTTTGTGCTCTTGGGATAACTAAAGATTGGTTGGACTAAGGGAAGCTCAGAGTTCTAAAATCCTTTTAGTTAGAAAACCTAACTAAGAATCTAGTTTCACCTACTTCAACAAATGGAAGAAAGAAAAAACCACTACACGAGTTCTTATCTCATTAAATATTACAAGAAAGCTAAAATGAATTTTTGCAAAAAAAAAAAATGTGAAGTGGAGATATTGAGAAAAGGAAGAAATATTTATTGTTCCAAAGTATACAGACTCTCAAGTCTTAACAAGTCCTACAATACTACCCTAGTGCATGTTCACACAGAGAGATCTATTTTTTTAATACATCACCTAGTGATGAAATAAAATGTACCTCATGGTATGTCCTTGGAGAGTCGACTACCATTTTTTTAACCTGAAAATCGAGTGAAAAAAACAGAGCAGGAACGTTGATTGTTCAGCTATAATCTTGCAATTAAAGTAATGGAACAACATAGACAAGAATAAATCATAATAAATCATAGAACCACCTTCTCATTAAAATAATCTTGCACAACTGAAAGTGTTTGACCCATGGCCCTATGGAGAATAACTGGAACTGCCCCCTCAACACCTTCATCTGCAGCTAGAGCAGCTGATTTTGCATGTTCTATTATAGTTTTCCAAGTTGAAATTAGACCCTCCAAATCTTTTTGTAATTCTTCTAAAGAATGACCAGCAGCAACTGTTCTTACAGTCAAACCAAAGCCTTGAGGCTGTAAGGTTTTAGCTATAACCCTTAAGCGCGTCCGCTCAACACCAGAAATTTTCTTTGAGATGCCAATTCTATCACAACGAGTTATCAATATCTGCAAGCCAAGTAACTTGGTTCAGAGGACACCTAGACAAATATTTGATATAATGAGTTGAGGGGAAAAATTATTAAAATAAATAGTAGTTCATGCATGAAGCACAAATCTTGAGGAACCTACCCAAAATCTGCTTCTGAGTTGTGGGTAAGCAGTCAGTGTTGGACCTTTAGTCCCTAGCCCCTCTTTGACAACCTGCACTATTATTTTGGTGCCTTTCCGAACTTGGAGCCACTTATTTTCATCAGTCGTGGTCTGCTTCGAATCCTTTCCATCTTGGAGAAAAGATAATTGAGAACCACTAGAATAATTTGCAGTAGCTGAACAACTGATGCTAGCATGGCCTTCTAAATGATGTCCCTTATCATCTATGCAGTCTTCAAAGTCAGCATCTAGATCACCATCATCATCTACCATGCTACCATTCACATTTTCTCTAAGAACCTCTGAAACATCAAAGTTATCCTCAACTTCAACATCCTCGTGGTCATCATGCACAGACAGCATCGAAGTACTTTCATCTTGTGATGTCAGTTGACCTTGTATGGAGCCATTGACCACTTGTTTATTTATCCTTTGACGAAAAGGAGGAAATATGAAAGGTTCTCTGTTTTGCTTAATGTCCATTAGAGAAGGTCTGGAGTTTCCAATATTTACAAATGCACCGCCCATATGAGGAACAAGTTTTGAGATAAGCCCTAAATACACACTATCACACTGCACATTGCTTTTAACCGGTTCCAGTAGCAGCTCTACCAATTTTCCTTCTTCCAATACAGCAATCCGCTGCATCGTGCATATTGACGAATTAATCAGTATGATGGTAGAAATAGGGTCCTTCAACATTGTATCAGCCCCAGATGCTGGCAACAGACTTGCTGCATCTTCCAATAGGTGATCTCGAGTTTCAAGTACAGTTGTCTCTTCTTTTACAGTGACATCACTTTTCAGCAAATCAGGTTCAAACACATTCTTAGACGGATCAAAAAAGAGGGGTAGCCATGGTTCCTCAACAGGTTGATGTCTATGAGAATCTGAGCTCTGACTTGTAGAATCCATCGGTTTCTCATGATCAGAGTACAATTTATCATATATCATGGTACCATTTAAATTTACATAGGGCTCAATAGGATCACTCTTAGGACAGTCTTCTTCAATTTCACATTCATCTGTCAAATCACTGGAAGCATTAAGTGTTCAGAAGCATTTTAAGAGAGGAAGTTGCTTGAAGATGGAAATCAAAATGAGATATTACCCTCGGCTGGAAGAGATTTCAATGGTTGTTCCTCTATCCATGAATCCCATGTGAAAACTGAAGGGCGTGTGACAGTAAACCTCATCCACGAATCCCTCACCATGATTTGTTTATTATGTTTGACAGTTTGAGGTAGGGATAGAGAAAACTCAGGCCCAGTCCTCCAAATGATGTTAGATGAAGGCAATGTTTCTTCCTTGATAAAATAATTGTACTTGAAATTTATGCCACGAGCTATCTGCCCAGAATGTAAAGTGGGGACAATGAAATGAAACTAAACAACGACGCAGAATGAACTAAGCACTCCATTTACTATTTACTCCAATGTGAGAAGGGAATCTAACATTCAACATTATTGAGTTGCAGAAAGCCCTGTGCACAATTACAAAAAGATTGTAAATTGTGTATTTGTGTTATGTTTTTTAGCAAATTGATCAATAATCTCAAAATACCTCGTAAGACCTCAAATGGGATTGACATCAGTAATTATGTGCTTCACTACTAGACATAAAGTGTAAGAAGCATGGGTTAAATTGATAGACAAAGGGAATAATGAGAAGATATTTACAGAGAAGCAGGAAAAAAAAAAAAATCCACATAACATACAACACACTGTGGCTTGTGTCATTACCTTGGCTTCAGCCTTCCATAAGTTAGCATGACGCGTAGGAGACATTTGTATCGCCATATTCGGTTCCCAGGACCCTAATGCGATAGGGTCCCCAGTTAGATAAAGAAGTTGATCAGTTTCCAAATCAGCTTCAATAGTCCAAACTACTTTGCATACTCCTTCAGAAACAATTAAGGTTCCATCAGCAATTCTAATCAAACGAAAAGTAGTGACGTAAAAGGAGAGAAAGAATAGTATATTTATGAGAAGAAATAGGAAGAGTATGTCCACCTCATTGCATGGGGCATGGTCCTAGGTCCTGAAGTGGTTAATTTCAAATTTGTGATCTTAGCTAAATGACTGCCAATAGCAACCTAATAATATCCCAATTGACGGAAAAAGAATATGCAAGTTACTTTGAAACTTTACATGCATATTCAACTGTATGATCGTTTTTCTACAGTTGGAGCTCTGCATATGAGGAAAATTTTCAATCTTCAAAAAGACTATAACCCATAAGCACCAGGGCGACATTTAAAGAAATAGTCCTCAACTGTAACACACATCCATGCTTCAGAACATTTCAGCAAATTGTAAATAAGATAAGAACTACTAGAACTAAAACTAAATCTGATAGGAAACCTTTTTTTCAGTCATTAAGAAATTAAGTACCAATACAGAAACAGACAACTCAATCAATGGTATGTGTCATCTCTACTTCGTCATACGAGTGGCAAATTTTGCGTTAAAACTTTCAGAAATGTACAAGCAAAAATTGATCATCAAATTATATATATATATATATAAGAAAATAAAAGTTAGAATAAAATAACCAACAACAACAACTAATTACCTTTTTTGGTCGACATTACAGGCGATCCTCCAACATAATTATTCTGCCCTGTGCAGAGACGGAATCTCATCTTTCCAAGAGGCATATGCAGGTATATATACCTGCTTTCACATAGTAGGTTTTAGAAAGGAAGCGTGAGCTAAATTTTGGAATAGCTAAAAGGTACTTCTCACACACTTTAAAGTTCATCGTTTAACCAAAAGTTATTCTTAAGTACAATTTAAATTACTTAATAAGAACTTATTTTGAAAGTACTTGACTTAAAAAATAGTACTCTTGAAATGTACTCTTAAAAGCCATTTCAAACTCACTCAAAGACAGGCAGGAGAAACTTTACAAGTCTTACAATCATGCAAGTGGATGATCTACATACATATACACCATAATATAATGTCTGGAACTCATTACAGTATGTCTTAAACTACAAACTTGTCAAATTCATGCAATTAAGCAATTAAGACTTCTCTTCTGGAATGACATAAAATAAGGATTAAAGCAGCTATTGAACACATATAGCCCACTAACATCACAGGACTTCGTACAAAGAAAACCTATCAGAAAATTGAACTTATACAGACCAAAAACAAAAATGCTACCCGGTGCCGGGTTTGAAAAAACAAGAAAACCCATCTAAAAAACAGGCAACGAAGAATGCAAGATGTTTTTATCGAAAACTTACTGAGATAGAGATAAAAACTTGTCGGTCCATAGTGACCAAGAGCCAGAGAGGCGCAAGCGGCGGTGCAATACGAGATGGTGAGGCGACGAAGAAGCCTCAGGAACACCCATGAACCGAGGTTGATGATGAAGCTCAGAGGAACAAGGGCAGAGAAACTGAGAACCCATGATGGCTTAGCCGAAATTGATGAAGTGGAACTGGCAACAGGGCCAGTTCCGTCATAGAGAGCGAATTTGAATAAGCAAAGCCTTGAGCTCTGCGATTTTGGATAACGAAGTGAAATACACCGTCGTGAAAGAGGAGAGTGAGCCTGAGCCGATAGGATTTTTCGCTTTTGTCATTCACTTGGCGCCTTCTTTGGCACGTGCAATAGGGGTTGCACACGAGTGTAAAGTTGTATCCTCCATAGGAGATGAACCTAAAAACCAATTAGTTTTGCAATTTGGGATTGTTATCGATGATTTTGGTCAAAAGGATAAATTGAGAAATTAGGTCGGGACCAAGATAGGGTCATGATGAATCAAGGGAGGTTGAGTCTCTCCGACCGACCCCACTTCCTTGGTATTAGTATTGACCTTCAAGGATGAGCCCAACTTTTACATAGGCATGCTCCCAAAGCTTAAGAATCTCACATAACATCCAATCGGGTGATCAAATAACTAGATTCCAAATGGGAAACAAAAGAAGACCTAAGTCAACATTCTCTACTATACGAGAGAACTTGAATCCTACTCTATAGCTTTTACACCCTTCCACTCTCGACTTAAGCATTGGAATGTGTGTAGCAATTCTTTCTTGATTTGCTTCATTATTGGAAATGGATTTAATAACTTTTTTTTTTATTGAATCAATAAAAAGTTGTCCATTAATCCTCGTATATTAATCATACGTTGAAAGATATCTATGTATATGTTTTCAACGAAAAATTTTAGAAAATGATGCGAATTACAAATTAATCGTACATTTCCCTTTTTTAAACACTTGCAGACTTTCTTTTTTATTGATCATACTTTTTGTCTTAAAATAATTTACTATTAATATCACGTAAAAGTCAAGTGAGTCTCTCTTATTAAGATAAAATCAAAGAGATAAAAGGATAATAGTAAAATAACGAACTTTGATCAAAATTTCTCTCTATTTTCTGTAGGAAAATATGGGTTTGTTCTTTATTGTCAAAGACAAAAGTACAGTCAAATCTTCCATCTGTCTTCTGCCAAATTAATATTAAAAAACATGGGTTTTTAATGGATGTTTTCCTTCTTCAATGCCTCCTTCTAATACTTGTGAAAACAAAATCTTATCTTCAACAATGGCCATTTATTGAAATACATACATACCCATCTCAATCTCTCTTACCCAAGCGATAAGTCATTATCTCATTACAGGCGCAAAGTCCATATGGAGAGCTTGAATGCCACGGCGAAAGCCAGTATTTATCATTTTTGAGATCTTCTTTGGGTTATTTGATAGATTGAGCTAAAAAATTGGGCCAAATGTTCTTTGACTTGGTTTTCAAAATAAAGTTTTATAACTTTTTAAATCTTCTTAGTATTATGTTTCTCTCTGTCAATTCTCATTTTTTATATATCTTCACAACAACGACAAGAATGAGTAAAGTTATTTCTGCTTCTCCCAATAATGTACCGCAGAACAATCAATGGCAACGAACAAAGGTTTTTTAGACGCTAAATGAACCAAGTGTAGAAGGCAAGGGCAGAAGAATGAATAAAAATGAGATCAATAGGGAGAAAGTGAGCTAGAACTATAACAAAAATGAGGGGAAAAATCTAAAAAAAATGTGGATGACGGCAGCAAAAGATTAGAAGGTCTTGTTTTAAAGAAGTCAATCAAATTTCATTTTTTCAAAAAAAAAGTTGGGTCATATGTAAAATCCCCACATCTTTTCTATATTCACTTGACAATTTATCAAGAACAGAAATTTCTGGGTTGTATGAAGTTGGATTTCTACACAGATGATGCAACTTGCAGGAGTGCCAAAATCTGAAACCTGTACCTGACAATCAACAAACATATTAGATTTAACAAAGGAACCCCAACAAAACAAGAATGCTAAGTCAAATTGAAAGGTTCTTTTTCCCTTCCAATCCTCCTTTAACAGAGATTTATTGGATCACGTTAACATTTTTTCTGTTAACTCTTGAATCACATAACTTTACATGGAAGAATAAAGGAAGATTTGTTGGTAGCAAGCAGTTACAAAGGAGGAGAGACATATATGTAGGTCAAGAGTGTGGGAGAAGTTCTCAAAAGGCTATTATCAGCCTATGTAATTTCTTTAAACACTGTCTATATATACTCTGTCTTCAATTTGGAGTCCAATCTGGTTTCTATCCTTTTGTTATAAAAGCACATGATCTTCAGAATCATGGTGACTTTCCAATGGTGGCCAAAAATGGAGAGAAGGATGGAAGATGGTCAAAGCTCATGGATGGAGCTGCTCGATTTCGATGGAACAACTCTACTGTTCGGTTTTACGAAGCTAAACTTTTTTTTTCCACAATGCAAAGAGGAAGAGAAGGCAATTACAGCATCAAAGCATATAGTGGAGGCTTATGCTTCAATTTTAGTAGGGCTAAGGAGCCGATAACTCCGAACCTTCAAATGGCTTGATATATAAACCGTGCCTTCATTCCGGCTATAGTTAGCAAGTGAGTAGGGGAACTATTCCTTCCCTAGGAATATGAAAATGACTCTTCCCAACTCAAGTCAAGCAAAGAGTAGTGAGGAAGGAGCGGAAGAACAAATACAGAAAGGCTAAGGGAAGTACTTCTCGGAACTTCTCTTTTCTTAAGACTAATGAGAACTTTTCCATATAAGATCACAATAATCTAGCAATATCCTGCTCCAAAGACGATCAGTACTCGACATCAAAAAAACTAAGATATAAGTTACCATCAAGATTTGAGAAATCCCCAACACATCACTTAACAGTAATTCTAGGAAATTGATGTACAGACGGTCAATCCCATCAAACAAACAGATTCTGAAAAACTTTTTTGCATACTCGTCAATTCCATATACAAAGAAGTGAACAGTGGATTAACTCAAAGCTAAAGGCACAAGCCAGAAGCATAGAAATACACATGTATTTACAGGGACAAAACTTTGGTCTCAAAAGACCAGTCTGACACATCAAACTTCAAACGTCATACACGACGAAGGTAGGAAACGCATTCACGATTATCTTTAAGAGTATGCTGTACATGAGTTTCTCCTAACTATATTCTAGCATACTAAATGCTCACCAAAAGCACGATTTCTCTTCTTCAGACATTAGAGGAGTTCTGCAAAGAGGGCATGTGATGTTCCAGTAGTCCAGCCACTTCTCCAAGCATTCTGTGTGAAAAAGATGACCACAAGATAAGATATTTATCTCAGATTCAGGTTCAAATTGAGTTAGGCAGACCGAGCAGTCATGTTCACGACGTTCTGAACCCTGTATTTTATCAAATCTAATACTCAGATATCGGTTCCGAAACATCTCGAGGTAACTCCAAGAGGAGCCAAAATTGGAATCTCCCAACTCTGAGGAACTTTCAAAGGAATCTGTTGATGAGACTAAGGATGATGGCCATGAGAGACGGATTCCTATCATGTGAAGGATCAAACGAACAATGCATTTGAACATGGAAATGGACAGTGCAGTGTTTACAAGAATCACATTCAGAACTCCTTCAGATGGAGCTGGAAGACTGGAGAGACCCATTGTAGTTAAAACGAACTTCACGAACTCGGTCGGTATAGCCGGAAAAACAACTAGCAGATTGATCAGAAATACACAATGATTAAGAGGTTGCAACTTGCAAGTAAGCCTTTCTTCACATCAGAGCTGAAACAAAAGTTAACAAACAACTAAGAACCTTTCGCTACCATGAAATGAATAACCGAACTAAACTGAACTTCATGAATAAATCATCAGGAAAGAAAAATGAACTATACAACTAATTAATGAAATTTCAACAACCAAAATATGAACTGGAAGAAGAAAATATAGATCAGCAGAAGCTGAAGGAAAACAGAAGAAATTCTTTTTCTTCCATTAAAGTCTATGAAATTACAATTTTTCACATGAATCATGATCCACTAGTTGAAAGCTGCCATTCAATAATGGATTTCTGTAAAAGCAAACCCTATGGCTAAAGATCCAATTTCAAATTCTTCCACCAGGTTCATAGAGAAATTTCAACAATCTAAAAACCCAAGAACAACAAATCTTCGTAACATTCCACGTAACACTCTTGAGGAATTCAAAACACACCAATTTCAGTGAAAATGGAAACCCTCCTCCATCATCAAGCATAATAAAGAACAATAACAAACTGAAGGTCAAAGTTCAAAATCTACCACTGAAAATAACAGAAAATGATGAAACTGAAATGCTCAAGGGACCATTTCCTTTACTAAATTCAGAAACCAAATAAAACCCGTTAATGGAAAGTGAACATTTCTTCAGAAAGACAAAGAACAAGAAAAGGGGTGGCCTGAAACTTACTTCAATTACCTTCGATCCTCGAGAACAGAGGAGAAACAGAGAGAGTAGTATCGAAAAAGGGGGAAAACTCAAGAAAAGTAGTGGAATTGTTTAGATGGTAAAGATTGCTGATCAGCTCATCTTGATTCGGCCAATTCAGTGTCCTTTCGGCCATTTATATAGGCGATCGGAGGAACCTCGTCGCACTGAAGTCACGTGCCTCCCACCATTTTTTTACTTTTAAGTATAAATGAAAATTTTAATCAATTATTTGAACAATATTTGAGTTCTCACAATTTTATGAAAATGTTGATGGGATAGATTGAAAATTAATAAATTAAAAATAAAAAATAAAAAATGTATATTTAAATTTAACGAATAAGCGTTTCATGTCCAATAAAACATATTTAGTTTTATTGATACGTGAAAATGTTTGCATATTGACATAAATTTAGAGCATCAACTAGATATTCTCTTTAAAAAAAAATGTATAGGTTTCTTATTTCTTTTCAAAATAATACAGATAATAACTCTGTTTTATCCTCTTAGTTAGTGCTTGTTATTATTTTTATTTTTATTTTGATATGTTTTTTTAGTACAACAATCACATGTGATGGGAGATTTAATTTCAGATTAGATGAACTTCTTCTAATGCTTGTGATGGCCAATAGAATGATGTTATATTTTTGTGGTTGAGGCTGGCTTTTGAGCTTGATGCTCTTTCTTATAACCAGCTATGCGGTGATTCTAGTGTTCGAATTAATGGATTTTAATTGTAAAACAAAATAATAAATTCCAACTATAAAAGGAGTGCATGACACTTATGAACTAAACTCATTTTGACATTATTTAATACTTGTTTATTTAATTTTAAACTTTATAAAATTTTATTGTTATCCCAAATTACATTTATTAATGTCAATAATCGTTGTAAATTGATATGTATTCACTCTTTTTTTATGTTGAAGATTTAAATCCTCCTACTTTATATTTGTTGTATAATATATATATGTATATAATTTAACAATTAGTTAAATGGTAGTATATATATATATATATATATATTTAGTAATGCTCGTATGATGGGATGTACTTAAATTTGATAATATTACTAACTAATTAATAATGAGGTGTGTTTCAAAAAAAAAAAAAACAATTGTGGCATGTATAAAAAAAAGAAGACAGAAAGAGGAAAATAAAAATTAAAAAAAACAATGGGGCATTCCGAGAATTGAACTCAGGACCTCTCGCACCCTAAGCGAGAATCATACCACTAGACCAAATGCCCTTCTTGATCCAAGAATTATTATTTAAATATTTTAATATAACATGATAAATAACTAAAGTAAATGAATAGTCAAACAAAATAAATTCAAATTTTGAAGTAACATATGAAATCACTTTTATATAATGTACTAACTTATTCTGTTTGAATACTCATTTCCTTCAATCATTTATTTTGTCAAAATTTTCAAATCCAGCAGCATACAATATCCAACTATCCAATAAAATTATAGCCAATTATTGTCTTAAGTTTATAATTTAATTCAAATATTTTGAATGATCTAATTATACCTGAAAATACACAACAAAAAACAAACCATGAGATGAAATTTTATTTTAATACTAACGATATTTACATTAAAATTTGATAGTGTAAGTTTGAAAATGTCAATAGGGTGACTGGTAGTTAGCCTTTTCGATTATTTTGATATTTCTTTAAAAAAATAATTAAAAAAAAAAAAAAAAAACCTTGTGGTTCATATTGTTTTAATATCATGTCTTTACTTTTTAAATCTCAAATTTTTTTTATTAAAATAACAGTATAAATAAGATATTGAACCTCCGACATCAAGAGAAAAAATATAAGTCAATTGTCATCGAATTAAACTCGCTATAACCATCTCAAAATTGTCATTGAGCAACATATATTAATTGATTATATATGTATATATATTAAATACATTGATAATTAAAAAGATTCAATATAAATCATTAAACTAGATTGGATAAATTTAATTAACTAATAAAGTCTCGTTTAATAGCCATTATTCAAAGGGCATTCGCTCCATTATATATAAAATGTGGTATCTTCCTATTAGGTAAATTCATCTTCTTCTTTGTAAATTTGTTCTACCCTTTTGTCAAAAACTAATTTAAGTATCGGAATATCTATGGTAAGCACTATATCGGTGTGTTATTCTAATTGTTTTACATGTGACCTATTTTTTAATGGCACGTGAAGGTTAGATTAGTTCTCTTGGCCAATAAAATACTAATGATAGAAATCAAGATTCGAAAACAAAAGATACCCGATCATTTTGATATTATTAGGTATTATTATAAAGCATATAGAAATTAGTCTTTTTTCCAAGGAACTTTGTATGTGGATGTGAATGACTGATATGACATGTGCCACACGTGGATCAACCATAGACATCCAATCATACCATTTTGACAAGAAAGTCAATTGAAAAACTATGGTTACACTTGTACATTGCTATAAATTGCACTTGATTGTTCTATTAAATATTTGTATTTGTATTTGTATTTGTATTTTTTTATTTTTTAAAGTGTAAATATTTTTAAATTTTTTAAATTTATAAGAATTCCTCATTAAATATTGTACTATCAAAACCTTGCCAACAAAAAAAAAAAAAAAAACAAAAAGTGTACTATCTATATACCTGTTATATGTTACCAAATAAATTAGGACAAATATCAATTTGACCATGAACTTTAGGGGTTGTATCATTTTAATCCTTAAACTTATAATTATATCAATTTAAACTTCAAACTTTTGAGATTTTTAAATCCCGAACTAATAATTATATCAATTTAAACCTTGAACATTTATAAGTGTATCAATTTGAACTCCAAACTTTCATAATTGTATCAATCTAAACCCTCCATTGTGTTTTATTTGGTTATACTTATGAAAGTTCAAGATTTAAATTAATACAATCAATGTTTTGGGTTTAAATTGATACTTACCTCAAAGTTTAGGATTTAAATTGATACAACATCAAAATATAAGGTTTAAATCGATAAAATTATTGGTTTAGGGTTCAAATAAATACAACTCTAAAGTTCAGGAATATAAATTTATATTTGTCCAATAAATTATTATACAACTATTTTGTTTTTCAAATATCATAAACACTAGACCATCAGTGATCTTATTTGTTTTGTTATTTTATTTTTAAAATATTTCTATAATTTAAATCAATATCTGAAAATTAAAAAAAGAAAATTATGTGCTAAAATGAGTTTAATTCAGTAGTAAAGACACATGTACTACATTTTTTTAAGTCGAATGTTTAAATTTCCTTAACTACGTTCATTATAGTAACAAATATATGCGTATGATTATTATCTCACGTCACAAATTATGCCCTTTCAACGAGTGAGTCGTTGAAATGCACAATATAACTACTATACTCGAATATAGTTGATGAATCAAGCAATATACAATATGGTGTATTTGTGAATAAATTAACTATATCATCATTATCTCAAGACTTAAACAACACTTGTTACAAAAAAGTCCTTGATACATTTTCACATGCGACACATTGAAATTATGGTTCGTGAACATATATGTGTAATACGCTCGTTTTCACGCTCTGAACTACTTCTAAAAATTTTATATTTAACATTTTTTCCGTGTATGGAATCTCACTCGAAATCTCCATTTAGACAGAGAATAAAGAAGTGAGTGGAAGATCTCCCTTTCATGTAATTGCAAATAGTTTCTAAAAGTTGCTATCCATTTGAGATAAACAATCAAATATTGCAAGGCTTAGTTTTATGAGCTGAAACAAGCAGGCCACTTTACGAGTCAACACAAGTCTCCTACTGACCTCACCTTTCTCTTTATAATTATTATAGAATATGTTAAATGATGTATTTCAAATACATTTACAAGTATTTAATTTAAAAAATAAATATTTATAAAAAATTATAGTATTTGACAACTAATCAAAATAAATTTTTTCAAGTATATTTTAATAATTTGTTATCAGAAGCGTTTAAATAAAAATGAATTTTTTTAAAAACATTTTTTTTCTCAAGTCAAATCAAACAGACCCTAAGAAAGTACCAACGGGTGAAATACATTTTTTTTCTTCCAAACGTTAACTAGTCGTCAAAATTTCAATGATTGTCAAATTTCACCCCATTACCCCAATAATCGAAACTCGAAAGATACACGTTATTCATTTTTTTCATAGTACAGCGAAGAAGGATAGGAATGATTTTAATCTCCAACTTAAAAATAATAATAATAATACATACTAATTACCGTTTTACTATACTCTAAACGACGATAAATGTTATTTGGTTGAAAAAAACTGATCCCTTAATTGTTGTGAAAGTACAAATTTAGTCCACAAACTTTAGATTGTGCTAATTTAATTCATATATTTTCAAATTTGTAACAATTTAGTCTTTAAACTTTAATAAGTAGTGATTCAATCCATGTACTTTACACTTTGTAATGATTTAATCCCAATCGTGAAAAAAATTTATCAAAATTAAGTGTCAATTTATCTGTCACATAACAATTTAGTCTTTATAACTTTAAGTAAATATGATTCTTGATAGCTTACCAATCCACACATCGAGGAAACTTCATTCAATCATACTAATATTTTTCAGCATAAGGACTAGATCGTTATAAGATTAAAATACATGAACTAAATCATTATCAACTAAGTGGATGTTTGGACAAAGGTTATAAAGTACATGGACTAAATTGTCATCAGCTAAGTTGTGAACTATACTCCTTGTTCGACTAAAGGAGTTTGTGAATCTCATTATTTAAAAATATATATATATATATATATATACATACTTTATTAGCTCCTTACACCATGGTTAAAATGAGTGAAACTAAATTAACATAGTATTAAATTTATCAATCTCGATGACGTAGGTTTAATTCCATCATCTCACAAATTATCCAAAAAAAAGAAAACGAAAAACTTCTTACATCGTGGATCCATGAATTCAACAACTAAAAATATTTTTAACCGTCAATTTAAATTTATCAATCTTGATGACGTAGGTTTAATTCCATCATCTCACAAATTATCCAAAAAAAAGAAAACGAAAAACTTCTTACATCGTGGATCCATGAATTCAACAACTAAAAATATTTTTAACCGTCAATTTAAATTTATCAATCTTGATGACGTAGGTTTAATTCCATTATCTCACAAATTATCCAAAAAGAAAAAGAAAAACTTCTTACATCGTGGATCAATGAATTCAACAACTAAAAATATTTTTCAACCGTCAATTTAAATTTATTAATCTCGATGATGTAGGTTTAATTCCATCCTCTAATTATCAAAAAAAAAAAAAAAAACTTCTTACATCGTGGATCCATGAATTCAACAACTTAAAATATATTTTAACCGTCAATTTAAATTGAGGTATACGCTTGTAGGAACACGTAAGCTTATAAAACAGTGGGAAAAAAGAAGAACGGACCCTTGAACTGATGTGAATAGACACGTGTCAGCTTTCATATAGTTAAAATTCCAGGCCCACGGTGGCAGAAAATCGACACGGTCCAAAATGCGGCGGCTCCACACGGATTACGTGTACGTTTTGCAACACGTGTTTCACTATGATACGGCCACGTAAATTCCCGCGTAATTATTCTTAAACCCCACAATAAACAGCGTTACCCCATCTTGCTAAGTGTCTAATCTCCACGTGTTACTCTCTAATTGTGCCGTCACGGGATACCGTGGTCCCTCGGTCTAGTGTACAGAGCTCACAGTATAGGGCTCGACAGGTGGCAACCGCATTTAAAAATGTCTCAAATGGTTTGAACTATGAAGTTAATGTGTGACGTAGACATAGATAAATTGCCGTGTCCTAAAATTTTGTTCATATCTTTTTCCTTTTTAATTCCACATTTTCACATTGTTTTTTTAGACATTTTTTTAAAAACAATTTTTTTAGGATCAGCTTTTTGTATGATTTCTTTCCATGATAATTATATATATTTTTTGGATTTGCTCACGTTACTCGTTTTATATTTATATTATTTAAATTTGTATAGATCGATAAAGATGGTAGAAGAAGATCATTGATTATATAATACTGGTAAAAATATGTATATTTGTATAGAAAATGTGAGATTATGGAAATTTAAGGGGACGTTTAGGGTAAGAAGTTAGTTGTTGTTATAGTTAGGTTATAATAGTTCCTGTTTAGGGTGTATATCATTTTAATTTGGGTTATAATAGTATGTGTTCGGGGTGTAAACTATTTTAGTTTGAGTACGAAATAGTAAGCACTGTAGCAAATATTAAAAAAAAAATTACGAATGTAAATAAAAACTGTAGCAAATAAGAGTTTTTAAATAGTGTTAACTGTAATAAATTGAGAGTTTTGAAATAATATTTACGATAACAAGAGGTGATTATTATAATTATATGAAAATCCTTGAACCAAATGTCCCCTAAATATTTGACTTCAAATAGAGTATACTAAGCTACATGTTCATGTTGGAATGGAAAAGAAAAAAAAAAGTTGAAAAATGATAATTTAATTGTGCATATAATTATAAGCATGGGCTTATGAAGTGAAGTAATCGTCATATGTTGTCGTATGCGTGAGGCTAATTCTACATTTTGTCATCTAAAATAGTACTATCTTTTGTGGTCTCGTGTCATTGAAGCCTCGAGAACAATTCATTACCTGAAAAGAAAGATGCCCTAAAACTTTAAGTTGCTAGTTTATTAACAATCATGTAACTTTTTAAAAAGTCAAGGGACGAGTTAAAATATATATATATATAGATAGATAGATAGAAAATTTCCAAAAATATTTACATTTTATAGTAAAAAATTTCAAAAATATTTGTACGTTAAAACTATTTGTTATAAAGTGTAAATATTTTTAAATATTTTTATATTAATTTAAATAATAAACATCGAAATTTATTAATTTTCATGTTTTAATTTAAAAGATCTTGTGATGCTAATGAATTACTATCATAAGCTTTGTTAAATGCACTCAAAATTTAAGAAAAAAAAATTACATTATTTTATTTACACGTTTTTGTTTGGATATCATACATGCAGTAGATAAGAGTCCTTATATGTATGTCATTATCACCATCTAGATATTTGTTTAATTAAAATTAAATTTAAATGTTTACAATCATAGATTTATACATCAAACTTTTTTCCTTTAAGAATGTAACCAACCAATACTATATGTAAATTATATATACAAATATAAATTATATTGGTAGGTATTACTGTCATTATCCTTTGTTCACAAATGGTGAATTTGAGGTATATATATTTAAATAACTAACATTATAATTGATTTTTAACAATCAATTGCTATACTCTTAAATATTTGAAACTCGTGTCATTTTTGTATTGTCAATTAATTACAACGAACTAGTGACTTTTAAGTTCATTGTATCGGAGTTCGGAGGTCTTGGTGCTTGAGGGCTATCTTGCGAAGTAGAGATAGATTCAAGCATCTGGTTCATTTGATGATTAGCGATGGACGGTCTTATTTTGTTTGGTGGGATCCTTGGCTACCGGGGGGTGCGATTTTGGATTCATACGGGTCTACAGTGGTTCATGATGCAAGGAGTAGTTTGGAAGCGCGGTTGTCAGAGTTCATGGATGGTGAGGGAGGTTGGAGGTGGCCTACAGTGTCTTGAAGTTGCTTAAGATATAGGGTTTTATCCAGGCAGTAGGGCCTAGGGTGAGGGGAGAGGATTATTGGGTTTGGGTGTCGGATGCTAGTGGTCGGTTTTCTATCACTAGTGCTTGGGAGAGTATACGTCCTCGTCGTCTTAGGGTGTCTTGGGCTTGTATTTTGTAGGCGGGGGGTGGTATTCCGCACCACTCCTTCTGGTCGTGGTTAGCAGTGAGGGACAGGTTGGGTACGCGGGATTGGTTGAGGAGTTGGGGTGTGTTGTCAGAGGAGGGTGTCTTCTGTGTGAGGGAGGTGTGGAGTCACAGGATCATTTATTTTTTGAGTGTGGGTTTGGGAAAGATGTGTGGTCTAGTCTGTTGCGTCAGTTAGGTTCGACGCATCAGGTGGCTGGTTGGGATGTAGATTCGAGTTGGTTGTGTCGAGTGGGGTCGGGTAAGGGGGTGCGTAGTAAGTTGTTCCGTGTTTTCTGGTGTGGTTCCATATACTATATCTGTCAGGAGCGTAATCGGCGGCTGCATGGAAGTCAACCAAGGTCGGTGTTTGCTCTTGTTTACCTTATGGTCTCTACGGTTCGTGCCCGTGCTACTTCCTGGCAGGTTGACCTTCTTGGTCTTATCTAGTGTGTGTACGAATGTTTTTTCTTTTTGAGCTTTATATTGTTCTCTGTTTTGTTGTTGCTCATTGTTTGTGGGGTTTTGGGTTCTTTTCTCTGTCTTTCTCCTTGGTGGTTTGCGAGTTTGCATTTATGTGTTGGTTTTGTTATGGTCTTATCCTGTTGGATTTGTTTTGGTTTTGTTGCCCTGTCTTTGCTTGTGCTTTGTTGTTTTGATGCCTTGAACCCGGGTTGTGGAATCCCCTTATTGTTGTATAATAATATCACCTATTCTAAAAAAAAAAAAGTTCATTATATCGGGAAAGAAAAAAGAAGTTAGTCCCTCTAAATTAGGTTAAAGTTTTAATTTAGGTCCTGTTGGAATCTTCAAATTTTTTTAATCTATTTTTTATCAATGATTTTAAAAATCAAATCAAAATTTGAAAAATAAAAAGGTAGTTTTTAAAAGCTTATTTATGTTTTTTAAGTTGACTACGAATTCAACCATTGTATTCAATAAATATACAAATCATTATAAGAAATAAGAATAAAATATATTAAATTTTTAAAAACCAAAAACCAAAAACGAAATAGCTATTAAACAATACCTTAGTCTTTCATTTCCACTCAAGAGTTTTTTTTTTTTTTTTTAAATTTATAATATGCATGTGGGAGAATTGAATATTTAATATCGAAGTCGATAATATAAAGTTTATAATACTTAAACTATACTTGTTTCTGTTTTTTTTTTTTTTTTTTTTTTTTTTTTCTTCTTCTTCTTCTTCTTCTATTGAACGTTGATAGAGTTGACAATCATCTGAAGTTGAAATAAAAACACATAGAATTATCAAGATCTTCACCAATTTCTTTTGAAATTTAGAAAATAGAATTAAAAAATATATTGTACTTGAAGTTATCTAATTTATCGTCCTTTTCGTTCATTCTATCATACTATGAGAACCTACCATCAACTACATTCAACATCCAACATAAATGGAATAATTGGACTTTTTTTTTCTTTGATAAAATTGAAAAATACGTTAACAGAAGGTACCAATTTAAAAGTCAAATAATTATAACTAGCACATATATTTACCCAATGGTTGGATTGTAAGTTTAGTAATAAAAAAGTTGATGGTTCGTTTGGATTGATTTGATTTTTTTTTTTTAAGTATTTCAAAAATCTAATTTTTATTTAAATATTTTTGATAAAAATAGTTGAAAATACATTTCAAAAATTGTTCTAAGTGATTGCCAAACACTCCAATTTATTACAGAATAACTTATTTTTTAAATTAAACACTTGAAAAGGAACTACAAATACACCCTTAATCTCTAAACATAGATTTTAAATGGTTGAGTCACAAGTCGAGCCTTTAAACTTTCAAATATGTACTAAATAAGTTTATGAATATGAAATGTTTTTAATGGTCTCCACATTGTAAAAGGTGTATAATAAACCTCTAAACCTTTTATTTTATATTCAATAAACTCTTAGACGTTTAAATTTATGTCTAACAAGTCATATTCTTGTTTAATATTTTTTTTAATTCACAATAGATACAAAATTGAAAGTATAACGTCCAACTAGACACGAAATTTAATTTAATGTCTAACATGTTATTAATTTGTTAAAAATTACTTAACATGTTATGAATCTATCCGACGCAAACTTCATTTCTAACATTTTAAAAGTTTGTTGAGTCATGAGATGTAAAATTGAAAGTTTAATGTCTTATAGTTACATTTTAAAGTGTTAAGGATCTAGTTAGCACAAATATTTTATTTATTAAAGCATAAATCTACTAAGAACCAAAGCAACCACCAAAACCAGAACACCACATCGCTACTCATTTAGAATGAGAGAAACAACATAAGCTGGAAAAAGTATTTCCAAACTCGAGAGAGCTTCGAAGAGGAAACTAAAGATGCTAACAAAAGTTTAGTTTAAATACTATTTTGATCCCTATACTTTTGGCTTTCATTCATTTTGGTCATTGTACTATTAAAATATTGTTTTTTGGTCCCTAAATTTTTAACTTTGGTTCATTTTGGTTTTCGTATTTTCAGAATGTTCATTTTGATCCTCGTATTTTCATTTTTTTTTCATTTTGGTCTTTGAACTTTTTAAAAACATTCATTTTGACCCCTAAAAAATGAAGTTGAAATAAAAATAAAGTGACCAAAATGACCACTTTTTAAAAGTACAATGACCAAAACTAACATTTTGAAAACATGGAGATCAAAATGAATCAAAGTTGAAAATATAGAGATTAAAATAAACACTTTAAAAGTATAGAGACAAAAAATGAACAAACACTAAAAATACAAGAACAAGGTAATTTGTCGTATATTGAAAAATAACATTAAAATGAGAAAGAGAGGTGGAAGTAGGGTTGGCAACGGGGCTGGGGCGGGCCGGGAGAGGGTCCCCCATCCCCGGCCCCGTGGGGAAAATTCTTCCCATCCCCGTCGAGGAAACGGGTCCCCGCGGGGATTCCTCTATTAATTCTCCGCAGGGAATCCCCTATTAGATCCCCGCGAAGATTTCTCATTTTTTTCTTTTAATTTTCTAAGTATGGGCTTGACTTTTGAACTTAAATTTAGAATTTATATATTCAATATTGGGCTTATAATACTATAAGTCTATAATATATATTATAAACATACATATAAATAAGTTATTTTATATATTATAAATATATATTTATAAAATATTAAAAATATAATTGTATAAAATCGGGATTTGGGATTAATCGAGATCGGGATTGAGGTCGGAGTCAGGGTCGGCAGAGTCCGCAGGGAATTTTGCCAACCCTAAATTGAAGACAGCGAAATTAAATGAGGACAAGTTGGGCCAGCTGGAAGAACAGCCCAAAAAGATCCAATGAACCATGCGTTGGGAAAGGCCCAATCGCAGCCTTAGGGAAATGGAATCAGGTGGGTTTCACGTGTCCACCTTATTTTGTCATTTTTCGTTATTAAAACAGGCGGCGTTTCACAAACTGCGGCGTTTCACAAACGCGTTTCACAAAAAATATTATTTTAGTCTCCGTATTTGGAAGTTAGTTCGTTTTCATTTTTTATATTTTTAATAGGAAAAAAAAAAAAAAAAAAAAACCAACGATGGTCAATATCATGAACTAAGTTTAAAATTTATTAAAAATATAGGTACTAAATTAGTCAATTGAAAATATTATGATTAAAATTAAACAACTTTCAAAGTATAAGGACCAAAATTATATCTTAACATTTTTTTATTAATTTAAAAAAATGAAGGACAAATTACAAAAAACATCATTGAAGTAAAATGTTAGTTATAATTACACCATTAAACTTTCAATTGTAAATATTGAGTCCTCAATTTTATCTACGTGTTAAAATTGAACCTCAAACTTACAATTATTATAGATATTAGATCTCCAAATGATAAAAATTGAACTTTCAAATTTATATAGTCGTTACAATTCCTAGATAATTATTAACACTAATAAAAGTTTAAGTGCTTAATTTTTGCAATTGAAAGTTTAAGAGTATAATTGTAATTACTACCATATTTTACGAGTGGTTTTTGCAATTTGCTCAAAAATCATTTTTTCAAAAAAAAAAAGTTGCACATGTACGGTAGGATAGGAGATTTGAACATCCAATGTCTCTTCATGTTTTATGCTAGTCGTACAAAAAAGTAAAAAAAAAAAGTGATCGAAAATCCAAACAAATGAACTTTAAATGCATGTTTGAAGTGATTTATAAATGGTTTAAATAATTTATGTGATGTTTAAAATAACTCTGAAACACATATTTAATCAATCAAAATCAATTGAATGTCTAATTTTACATTTTTAAACATGTTTTCCATAC
The DNA here is from genome assembly GCF_027475165.1 of Benincasa hispida. Classification (NCBI taxonomy): domain Eukaryota; kingdom Viridiplantae; phylum Streptophyta; class Magnoliopsida; order Cucurbitales; family Cucurbitaceae; genus Benincasa; species Benincasa hispida. Next base: position 57,016,784 of record NC_143482.1, read on the forward strand.
TATTAAAATGATTATCGAATGATTAAAATGTTTTTTTAAGTAATTTTGAAAATGAAAAAAACAATTTTAATCATTTTATAATCACTCCCAAATACGTCATATGCAGCTTGTGAGTAGTTGAATTATGTTTTGATTGCCGACTTAAACATATTTAAAAAATTTATATCTTTTACATGTTTAATTATTAATTTCTTTTTTTAAAAATATTTTTCTAAGAAATAAACTTTTTTTTTTAATAAAATAAAATAAATTGTTTTTTCTTTTACTTTTTCTTCCTTCATCCTCATATTTGGGACCATTTTGTATGTACCATCAAATTTAGCTATCTAATCCTTATCATATTCTAAAGGAATGTCAACCACTATATTAGTGGCTTCATTTACTTTTGGGCCCTCTTAACACACATAACTAAGAGTCGGAGACTAACGTCAACATAGGTCAATTAATTGAAACATTGTATCTCAACAATAGGTCAAATTTCGAATATTATCCTTTCCATATTTTTCTTTTAAAAAAAGATTTTTTATAAAACACGACGACCTTCTATAATTACCTAAACATTCACGACCAAGGATTAGATTATGGATAAGTACCTTCTTAATAACGTAATTCATTCAAAAGAGAACGATAATACTTATCTGTAGGACCTTTGTATTCTCTTTAGTTCAATAATTACGAAAGTGAAATTAATTTATTGATATTTGAATGATAATTGATACCTTATTTAACTATGCTCGAATGGACAATCCAAAATTTTAAAATATTTGTATTTTCTCGAAGCCACCGTTGGTTGAAACAATAACATAACTTTCGATTTTGAGAAAAGGAAAATCTGTTATAGTTAGAGAAAATTACAATCGTAGTCTTTTGAAAGTTCCCGAATTCCATTAATTATGCCCTTCTCCTTTTCAAAATTTTTCCTTGTTCGTAATACTAGAAATAACCTCTTATTGTTATTATTTGAGAATTTTATGTTTAATTATGAGTCTCTCTCAAACTTTTATAATATACTACTAATCAAACATGTGCCACGCATGCTAAATATTGTAATTTTAAATTAAATTAAATGTATATAAGATTATAATATCTTTTTCTAAAAAATAGTTTAAATGATTAGTGTTCGCACGAGATTTCCGAAGAAATGTGTTTCATGGAGTTGAACTTGTGTTGATGTAGTATTGATGTGGATGTAGTTTAATCTCTAATATGTGATCCTCTGATTCTCATTTGGTTGAATACATATGCTTAACTAGAGGAAGTAGAGCGCGTGTTGTTCTTGAAGTCGAAGTCTTGAAAGAAAATTTGTGTTGGGGTTGGTGCCCTAAATCTTGTAGGGTCCTATAATTTGTAATTGTAATTATTTGTTTAATAAAACATATGATGTTTAAATTCAATTTTTTAACTGCATTAACCACGAACACTAAACTAAGATCTAAGATTATCTTGTAGCTTAAACATGTATGTAGAGACGTACGGTGGATCGTGTTTAAGTGATAAACCAAATTGTCTGTAGTAGATGAATAAGGCTGGATACCTTATTCTAGTAGCATTATAAGTATGATCCGTTTTGTAGATGTTACAATTGTTGTAAAGTGCTATGATATGATCCTAAACATTCATGTGGAGACATGTGAGCGGGGATATTCTATACAAAGAAGTCTGTATAAGACCGGACCAGGATATGTTTAATCTTATTATATAATGTCGTTCATAATAGAAACTCATATTTCACTAGAATGATTACAGGTAACATGACCTGAATCCTGAATAAACTACTACCTATATTCATTTGATTGGAGAGTTGGGGTAGCGTTGTCGAATAAGGGATTTTCTCGAGATGAGTCTTTCAGTTGAATGCGTAAGAATTAGAGGTCTTCTAATTGTTGGGAGAATTCTCTCGAGGTCTTCTAATTGTTGGGAGAATTCTCTGTAGGTCCTCTGGAGTATAAAATTTGATCCCCACAAATGAAGAGATCTTCTCTATTTATAAAGATTTCTGGTGGGCTTTGTGGACTTGGGCTTACCAATTAATTGGGTTTGAACTTAGTTGGTATTTGGACTAGAGCACATTAAATTTTAGCCCAAATATTAATATAAAATTAGACAAAGTTAACTTGATTCAATCAAATGGTCAAGATGAAAATATGTGCATAATTGAGATTGGCCAATTTATGTCTTTAACTTTAATTTGGCACACACTGACTTTTAATTAGTCCCAAATTCAATTATTTATAATTTTGCCATTAATTTATGATATGATGTGGCAATTTGTCATTCAACGGATAGTTTTTAATCTAATTTTTATTTACACAAAACTTCTATAAATTGATTTTGTCTAGAGAAAAGTTTCTTGAATTTAGATGGATGGTTTTTTTTTTTCTTAGTTTGAGTAAATCTTAAATTATTGATTATATATCAAATACCAAAACAGGATTAAAAAACCTAATTTAAAACATAATTTTTTGTTTCTATATTATGTTTTGACTATTTGTATTAAAAAAAAGAAAGAAAGATAGAAAACATCTTATTGGTGTCCAAACTTATAATTCATGAACCTAATTTTGAAATACAAAAATTGAAAGAGAGCCTTGAGCAACAAATAAATAAAATTAAAAATTTAAAAAATTATTGAATATATATTATTTTACATAAGTAATTACAAATTTTTAGATTTTTAATACTAAATAGTTAACAAAATAATAAAAGCAATCTCTATATATATAAAAGAGGAAGAGATACCTGAATTAGGAATTTAATATAACAAATTTGTAAAGATTTTTTTTTTATTCAACTAGATTTGATTTTGAACCAAATATAAATGATAACATTTTTTTCAAAATTAAAAAAAAACAACAACGAATAATTGAAAAAATAAAAATAAAAACTTAATATTAAGTATATAACGTGATGATCAAAACCGAATCTAAATAAAAAAATTTGAAATAGATCAAATTAGGTAAATCAAATGAGTGGACATTTTTTTTTCCTAATTTTATTATTTTCATAATTTGAATCTTTAATTTAGACCAAGACAATCCCTTCCACGTTTTTTTCCCTAATATCACAATCTCTCAATTATTTTCGATTTTTAATTTAAACCAATATACTATTTTTTCTAATTGTGAAACCCTAAAATAATTTTTTCATTTACACAAATTTTATTTCAAACAAAATTATCATTATTATCATTATTATTATTTTTTAATGTATATGAAATTTCCCAAACTATTATCATTTGTTTTAAACATATGAATCACATATCAAACGGTGTGTATCTACAACAAAATTGAAAGAGGCAAAAAAGATATATAGTCACTAAACTAAACCCATTGATGCACTTTACAAAATTGAAAATTGAAAAAAAAAAAAAAAAACAATAACCTCTAAATTGTTTGGCCTCAAGAGCAACGATATTCTTCTCTACCATGTTCAATACGTGAGAATAAGTATCGGTCTTCTTTTCCCTCGTCTTCAATGTGTAAGGATCCATGTGTATTTACAATAATCATGAAGAAGAGAGAAAAACCTACAAAAGTACTTAAAAATAAGAAATTGCATCAAATCACTATGGAATTGTATCGTATAACTTTGATAATGATCGAGAATTGAAATTGAAATATTAGAAAACAAAGATTTAAAAATTGAAGATTGAGAAACAAATTTGTATAGGCATCGAAATATATTAAATTAGCATATACATGGATATAACATTTATTTTGAATTAGTTAATTTGTTGGATTTTTTTAAAGAAAAAAAAATCGATTTTAACATGAATTTATTTTAAAATAAAGAATAAATAATTTATTTTGACTCAAATCTGCTGAATTAGTTAATGTGCGATGGTGGATATTTTTTTAAGAAAAGTTTTTAACGTGGGTGTTGAATGAGAAATTTTGGACCAATCACAAGTCACCACGTCGTTTGCTAAATTAACGATGAATTTCTAAATCATTGACTTTGAGTCCAATTAGAAGTTGACACATGTCCCGAATTGAATTGAAGACAAGTTTCGATGACGTCACGTGATGAATTAGATAAGATTAAATTGGTCCAATTTGATATTACTATTTGGGCTTAAAGTCCAAACTACAAAAAAAGTTGAATTGGACCCAAATTCCAGATCAGCCCAAAACCAACTAATTGGACCCAAGGGTCAGGCCATGGACCAACTAAGCCCACGAAGTCCACCTGAGAACTCTATAAATAGAGAAGTTCTCTTCATTTGTAGAGGCAACATTTTCTACACTCAGAAGACCTAGAGAGAATTCGCTAACAAGCAGAGAACTCCTGAAGACTCCTGAAGCTTCCAAGACTCCTGAAGCTACACTCTTATAAGGCAGAAGATCTTTGAAGACACAAATACTCTTCCAAGACTTTTACTTCAAGCTTCCAAGACTCATGAAGCTGCACTCCTACAAGGCAGAAGACCTTTGAAGACACAAATACTCTTCCAAGACTTCTACTTCAAGCTTCTAAGACTCATGAAGCTGCATTCCTATAAGGCAGAAGACCTTTGAAGACACAAATACTCTTCCAAGACTTCTACTTCAAGCTTCCAAGACTTATGAAGCTGCACTCCTATAAGGTAGAAGATCTTTAAAGACACAAATACTCTTCCAAGACTTCTACTTCAAGCTTCCAAGACTCGTGAAGCTGCACTCCTACAAGGTAGAAGACCTTTGAAGACACAAATACTATTTCAAGACTTCTACTTCAAGCTTCCAAGACTCCTGAAGCTGCACTCCTATAAAGCAGAAGACCTTTGAAGACACAAATACTCTTCCAAGACTTCTATTCCAAGCTTTCAAGACTTCTACTTCAAGAACGTTCGGTGTTTTCCTTCTCCAAGTCAAGCATATTCACCCAACTGAGAGAGAATCAGAGGATCAAGTATTAGAGATCGAACCACATCGCATCAAATCAACTCCAACATCAACACCAACTCAAGTTCAACTCCACGAAACACGTTTCTCCAGAAACCTCGTGTGAACAAATTGGCACGCCCAGTGGGACCTCTCTACCTCTCATCTCTTTCTCGGCATTCAAACAAGCCAAATGGCACCAAAGAAAGTTGCATACAAAAGCTACCGTCGCAAGCAACACTTACACAAGCTCTGTCATCACGGAGGAAATCTGGGGCCAGTTGATTGAATTTCCTAAAAGCGGGATCGTCATCAGAGAAAATACCTTGTTTGAAAACTATGCTTCTATTACTGATCTATCAGAGAAAGAATCACATCTTGATGTAGTGTCTGTCATGATGACTGACGTAACGACCGAGTCGACCATGGCAGAGATGGAAGTAAAGATAAACCTCCTAATGAAGGCTGTAGAGGAGCGAGATCATAAAATCACTGCTTTAAGAGATCAGATACAGGCTCGAGATACTGCTCAATCAAGCCTAGCATCCACGATGAAAGCAATCGACAAGGGGAAGACCATGCTACAAGAAAGCCAATCGCAACAGTCAGCCTCGGTGGCCTCTTTGCGGTCCAACAACTACAAGACATGATCATGACCTCCATAAGAGCTCAATATCGAGGGCCGGCCTAAACCTCCTTCATGTATTCCAAGCCATACACTTAGAGGATTGACAACCTAAGAATGCCTACTGGATATAATCCCCCAAAGTTCCAACAATTCGACAGAAAGGATAACCCAAAGCAACACATCGCCCACTTTGTAGAAACATGCAAAAATGCGGAAACAAGAGGAGATCTACTGGTCAAACAGTTCATCAGAACCCTCAAAGGGAACGCTTTTGACTGGTACACTGACTTAGAGTCTGAGGTGATTGACAGTTGAGAACAACTTGAAAGAGAATTCTTGAATTGCTTCTACAGCACCAAACACACCGTCAACATGATGGAGCTGACAAACTCCAAACAACGGAAAGAGGAACCAATCGTCAACTACATCAATCGATGGAGAGCTCTAAGTCTGGATTGCAAAGATCGACTCACTGAGTTGTTTGCTGTGGAAATGTGCACGCAGGGTATGCACTGGGAAATCCTCTACATCCTACAAGGGATAAAACCTCGTACGTTTGAGGAGTTTTGCAACACGCGCTCATGATATGAAACTGAGAATTGCCAATAGGGGAACTAAAGATTTCCTAGTCTCTGAAGGGAGAAAATACAAAAATGATGCCAAGGGCACTGAAAAGATCGTGGGTAGTGCCACAAAAGAATCTATGGTCGTTCATGTGACCCTGCTGAAATTTTCCTCCAAAGGAAAACAAACAAAATTTGAAAGAAGGCACAATGAGGGTGAAAAGCGTCGTCTAACTCTTAAAGAATTACAAGAGAAGATTTGTCTATTCCCTGACTCTGATGTGGCAGATATGTTGGAGCAACTACTAGAGAAGCAACTTATTCAGCTACCGAAATGCAAGCGAACGGAACAAGAAGGAAAAATAGATGATCCTAACTACTGCAAGTATCATCAGGTCATTAGTCACCCAGTTGAAAGGTGCTTCGTGCTGAAGGAACAAATTATGAAGTTGGCTCGTGAAAAGAAGATTGAGCTAGATTTGGGTGAAATAGCTCAGACAAATCACGCTACAGTAGGGGGGACTTCAAATGTTCCAATACTATCTGTGTCCCATGCTCAAAGACAAAGTCCGATCCAGTTTGGAGAATTCGAGCCTATAGTTGCTCGGTTCCAACAAGAGATTCAAACAACAAATTCCGAAAAGAAATATGAGCTTTTTGAAGATGACAACGAAGGGTGGATAGTAGTGACTCATTGAAAGAAAAGACAACCAAACTCCACCCAAAAAGAGTCGCGTTCCTATCGAAGCTATAGAAGAAGAAACAAGACTCATAAAAAGAAAGGCAAAAAGATGACACGGAAGCCTAAGCCTGCTAAGAAAGAAGACAAAGACTTCCCTCAATTCCGACGGCCGGCAACTTCGGCAAAATTTCTCCCAATAAGCTTTCTCAATAATCATCCAGAAAAAGTATTAGAAGTTATTGCATGTCACACTGTCGGCATAGTGGAAGTCGACAACAATCATATGACTGCTGAAGAAGTCAAAGACTTAGAAGAAATGAAGTAAAAAACTTCTGTCTTCGATCGTATTAAGCCTTCAAGTGCTCGATCTTCAGTTTTTCAAAGATTGAGTATGGCCACGGTAGGAGAAGAAGACCAATGTCCAACGACTACTTCTGCTCTAACTTCAACCTTCAAAAGGCTAAGTATATCCACATCAAAGAAAGATCAACCTCCAGCATCTGTTTTTTATCGTCTCAAGACAACAATCGATCAACGTAAAGGAAGGATGAAAATCTTGAAGCCAACGTCATTCCATGAAGAAAACAACGATGAAAAGATTCACAGTCGTGTCCCTTCACACATGAAGAGGAAATTTTCTGTTGACATAAGTACAGAAGGTTCCTTGATAGTGAAGCTAAAATTCATCATATTGACGAATCCTACAAATGAAGAGGATAATCAAAACCATGATGAAATAAGAGCTTCTGAAGTTTAAATGAAGAAGCTCTTCATCGTACGAGCCTAAACTGCGTGATGCTTCTAGCCCACATGAGCTTAAAATGTGAACGACCCAAAAAAAAAAAAAATTGTATGAACTACGTTATGACTTGATCCCTGTCATTATACAGGGTACGTAGGCAGCTTAAAGAGATTTAAGTTCAGTCACGTGATAAAAAAATAATAAAATAAATACATAGAGAAACATAAATTTAGAGGAGGCTACAAGACGCTAGAGAACATCACTGAAAAATGAAGAAAAAAAATAATACTTCCATTCAAGTTGTTTTAGCGTTACAATAGTCGAATCCAGTAGCTATGACTAAGAGTGCGCCTAATCCAATAGAACGAACAAATTAGAACGAGCAACATCAAGTCAAGGTATCCAGTGGTAGTTCCCCAGCTCATGCTGCATCGCTTCTAACACATGGTGTAAGACGTCCAGAGCTTTGACATCCTTGTCAGAAAGGATTGGGGTGGTCTTGATTTTGTTTATCGCCCCCCGCATCTCCGAGGCCCCAAGTTTATGCCGAGTCAAAAGGCCTTCACTCTCAGAAATCAGTCGCGATATTTCAACCCACTTAGCCCTGATGGCCTCCAATCTGGCTAGTAGCGTCTCTTCTTCTTGTAAGGCTTGGGAGTCGCATTCCAGTAGTGCCTTTTGTTTAGCAAAGGCACCACTTTCATCGTACAGTATCTTCTCCATATTAGAATTAGCCTCCCTTAGACGTTCCTTCTTACTTGTTTGAGTTAATTGAGAGAAATAGGATAATTGGAACTGATTGTATTTCTCCACGCTTTGAAAGTACTCATCAACCAGTTTTCTGAGAGGAGGGAGTTTGGCTCCGCAAATGTCGGAAATGGCTTGGAATATCTCATGTGTCTCTCTTTCCAGACTAAAAACCTTTCCGAAAGGAGTACGCATGATCTTCTTGTGCATAGTCTCCCACATGACCGAGGCTACGTGGCGTCAAACGTCGGAAACTACAGTGGCAGCACAGAACTTGGAAATCTCGGGGACGACTGGGGGTGATGCCCTATCTACTTGCCACGGGATCTCACTGCCACTTGGACTTGTCAAAACCTTCGACGCCTCTCCGGGTTGAAGAACCCTGACTACCATAGGCACCAAGGGGGAATTAGTTTCCTTGGCTATGAAATCTGAAGCCTCGATATCCTCAACGACCACCGCCTCATTGACACAAGGGATGTCACTGGGGATAGCACGCACTGGACAAGACCTAAGTACAGGATCAGCTGGCAACACTTCAGAGGTACCAACGCCCTTAACGGCTAAGTCAACGGTAAAAGGGCCCACCAAAGATTCTTCGCTTCGTGAGGCTTCAAATCCTTGAAGAGAAAGGTTCAGGGGTGACTGCAGAGGCGAAAACTAAATGTAAGCCGTACAGTTAAAAGAAAAACATATATATATATATATATATATATATGAAAAATAAAAAAAATACTATACCAGTAGATGGAGAGCGTCAGAAGCCACCAGATCATTCTGAACCCTCTCAAGAAAATCGGCATCTGAGGGCCTGCGTTTTTTAGAGGGTCGCTTCCAACAATGGTCTCCGATACTACTATGATTGTCCTCCTCAACCGGTTTGGGAACGTCTTCTTGTATGATCGCCGCCCCCTCCTCAGTCAGGCGAAGTTTCTTCCCCCCATGGTTGATCCCTCTACCTTTGGGTAACCTCGGCGGCGCTGGAGAAGGAATAACACTAGTCATTAACAAATGACGATTCACTTCGAAATAGTCCCCGTGCTTTGTTAACCACCAATTCTTGAACCGTGGGGTAACATGAGTGTGTGGATCCAACATACGGGCCGACAAGAATACCTGAGACGAGGGCTTGCGTCTCGTGCATAATCTCCAATAATGTAAAACGTTCTTCGGTATAGGAGCGGGAGGTATTCCCTCCATATCATTCGAAATGTCCTGATGGAAGTCAAACTGCCGGCCAAAACGAAAAGGACTATACGACTCTATAGTTCGGACATTCCCACACTGAGAAGATATGTAACTGGATCGCATGCTGGTAAAATAACTGGACTTCAAAAAAGACAGGTCTCTATCGTCAGTTAGGCGTTCGTGCCTGCTCCTGTTCAGAATGCTTGCATGCCACTGAATACTGGCACCACAATGAATCAATTCCCGTGCCTCGTACTCGTTGAAATAAATTAAGCCACCTTCGCCAGAAAAGCAGACCATTTTGGGGCCTCGAACGGTGACAGAAATGGGGTAATGTATGTTGAAGTAATGGGTAAGCCAACCATGGACATAATGCATGGGAAAATGAAAGTCCATGCGCCCGATCGGGTTCGAAGCCTCTGTTATTAGCCCCAGGCCGTGATAGATGTGATCGGAGTTTGAGCCGGCTATCTGATCCGATCAACTGCGTAAGCCGTTGGCCAAGACTGGAACGACGAGACTATAAATGGTCCCGTGAGCCATCAAACTAGCTATCCTGAAAACCCTGGGGCGAAGGTAACCACCTTTCTGGGGAAATAAAAAAAGGCATAACCAGTAGGACAGAAAGGCAGCCAGATAAGTTTTGTCTTTCAGCTCGTTTTCAACATCTAACTCTGCAAATAACATGCTCTCCCTGCTTGGCCAATCTCGGAATACAATCTGCGAGCCGTCAGGGTTTTGTGTGGAACGAGACCGAGAGGCTTTCTTCTGCTTTCGTGTGATGGGCTTGTCATATTTGTGAGCCCCTAGGAACCAAAAAGAGATCCAGGAGCTGATAGATACTAAGGAGTCACGTTTCGAGGGAGTCGCGCGACTTTCTCTCTGCGAACACACTATCGAAAAATACGCTTGAAAGAGGTGTTCACATGTCTTTGGCAAGTACCTCTCCTTGTCACGGTGACCGGTTAGCTCTTTGAGGGAAGGAACCACCTCCTCGTAAAAATTTCCTCTAACCGGTAGACCTCCGAGCAACCAGAGGTCCCACAAAGAAATCGACACTTCACCCGCCGCGGTATGGAGGGTGTTAGTTGAAGGGCACCAGGCTTCACAGAAAGCTCGAACTATGTCGCCATTGCGATCATACGTGTACAAGGAGGCCGTCACCGCGCCAAGCGAACTGACGTCACAGAGGAATCGCTCGTTTCGACTTACTGCAACCGCAAGACACTCTCAGTAATAGTCAACAAAGCTAAATTCTCCAGGGACTTTCGTCACGACGGTCCAACAGACCTGACCCTCAACTATGCGACGTCCAAGAGTAGCACTCGATCGGGATTCGGGGTCTCCTCATGAATAGAAGACCATAGGACCCATGCGCGTTCTCTTCGGGTCAAAAGCACTTCCATTGATAGTTTGGGAAGGATCACGTTGTTGTCTAAACTGGGCCAACGATCAGCGAAAGGACCGACTAATGATTTCGCTACAGAAAGGCTAAGTTCCTCTTTCATGGGCTGACTCCGGTCTTTAAGAATCACGAGATGCTTCTCATTGGATGAAATATACTCGGTGAAGTGAACCATTGTTTCGCGAAAGAAAAAAAAGTTATATATATATATATCACAAGGGGGAATAGGATTTAACCGTTTAAAAAAAAATTTAAGTAAATAAAAATACAAAGGAGAGATAAAACCCTATCCTTCATGACGACTTGCTAACAAAAATGGCCCGGAGAATCCATAGTAGCCCCCTTTCTGAGATTGAACGGGAGATTTTGAGCCTTTGCAGGGGCCTTCGCATGATGACTGGGATGCACGAACGATGTATAAGATAGACCTTTCCAGGATCCGTCCTAGGGTGATCGAATGAGTGAGTTGTAAGTCTTTGCGGGGCCCCTCCCATGACGATCAGGATGCAAGAATGATGCTACGAAGCAAACCTTTCAAGGATCCTCCCTAGGGTGATCGAATGGGAGAGTTGTAAGTCTTTGCGGGGCCCCTCCCATTTTGATTAGGATGTAGGAATGGTGTTACAAGGTGAACCTTTCGAGGATCCTCCCTAGGGTGATCGAATGAAAGAGTTGTAAGCTTTTGCGGGGACCCTCCCATGACGATCAGAATACAGGAACGGTGCTACGAGGAAAACCTTTCGAGGATCCTCTCTAGGGTGATCGAATGGGAGAGTTGTAAGCCTTTGCAGGGCCCCTCCCATGACGATCAGGATACACGAGCGCACCAAAGACGGGTCGATGAGATTAAAAAAAAACTTGTTTTGTTGTACTCCTTTGGTTGCACCGCAACTCCTACAGAAAAAATAGTAGGGGGGTAAGTTAGTAAAAATAAATAAATAATAGAAAAAAAAAAAAAAAAAAAAAGAAGGAAAAAATATATATGAAAACAAAAAAAGGAAGGGAAGCCCTAATTCCCCATCTTTCCTTCTTTCTCCCTTCTCCTCACTTACAGCTTCCTACTGCAATTCAAGGCTGATTTGCAATCTGAGTCCGATTGACAAAGAATGTAAAGAACGTAAGATTGAAAGAGAATCACAATTCATGACGTAAGAACGAAGGAGATCACACTACAAGATAAAGAAGAGCATGCGTCCTGCCAGTATTTATATAGCTAAGTTCGATGGGATTTTTTTTCTACTAATCAGTTGAAATCTGATAAAATCATGGGTTACTCGAATTGAATACTGTTTATTTTGTTGTGGAACTTCAATTCTTGCTGAAATTAGTTTAGAGTCAACAAAAAAGATCATGCTCGATTGGAGGTTGCCGGAATTAGGGGTCACGGTGGAGTTTTGAATCCCCAAATTCAACGGCGAGGAGTTTTGAGCTTAAGACTTGAGAGAATCTGGCATAAGCCAACAGTATGGAGAAGGAAATCTCACTAAGGCTGGTATCGCTAGCTACAAAGCAGACGGCTGTCTGAGATAAAAAAAAGAAAAAAAATTATTAATAAAAAAAATAATAATAAAAATGGAGAATCTCGCTCGAAATCCTCTCGCTGGTGTCACTCTCTACAAAATCTCGCTCTCCACTCTCTCTCTCTCACTTTCTCGCTCACAATCTCGCTCTACACTCTCGTTCTCTCCCACTTTCTCGCTCACAATCTCGCTCTCTCCCACGATCTCGCTCTCTCCAGTGTCGCTCTCTCCAAAATCTCGCTCTTGCTGGTGTCGCTCTCTCCCACAATCTCCTTATAATGCTCTCGCTGATCTCGCTCTCTCCCACGATCTTGCTGGTCAGTATCGCTGGTAATGGCCTGATCTTACTAGTAAGGTTGCCTTCCAATACGTTGGCTCTCTAAAATCTCTTCCATTTAAGTTCAAATTCATATTCCATTCAAATTGGAATTAAAATCAACAGTTATTCCAAATCTCAGTCTAAAGCTTCTAATCCAATTTTTTAATTATAAATTCAAGCCAGCCAAATCAGATGAGATAAATGTGAAATCTGTCCCAAATTAAAATTTAGCCATATCCCAAATTTTATCAATATTCGAATGGTTAACCTTGATATTAAGTTATGAAGAAAATGCCGAGTCAAAATTTGGCTATATTCCAAATTTTATCTCAAATTTAAATCAACCTTAGTTTCTATACTCATTTCCAAGTAAAATTGAGCATATCCCAAATTTTTATCTCAATCCAAAATTGATCAAGATTCAATTTTACCCCAAATTCTATTCCGAATTCGAATTAAATTAAATTTGCAATTAAAGTGGAACATAAATTCTACTTTAGTTCAAATTAAAGTTTACTTAGCGCAAGTGTGTCAAACGACATGATTTCAAATCAAAATTTTGAGCTAAATTCTCATATTTTGATCATGATGATACATCAAATTAAAAGAGTCAAAAAACCATACTTTGATCTCAAATTACATTTTTTTTCGAGATTCATGCACCCATATACGTGCATAAATCTCTAAAAGGGGGCATTTGTTGAATGAGAAATTTTGGACCAATCACAAGTCACCACGTCGTTTGTTAAATTAACGACGAATTTCTAAATCATTGACTTTGAGTTCAATTAGAAGTTGACACATGTCCCGAATTGAATTGAAGACAAGTTTCGATGACATCACGCGGATGAATCAGATAAGATTAAATTGGTCCAATTTGATATTACCATTTGGACTTAAAGTCCAAACTACAAAAAAGTTGAATTGAACCTAAATTCCAGATCAGGCCCTAAACCAACTAATTGGACCCAAGGGTCAGGCCATGGACCAACCAAGCCCACGAAGCCCACCTGAGAACTCTATAAATAGAGAAGTTCTCTTCATTTGTAGAGGCAGCATTTTCTACACTCAGAAGACCAAGAGAGAATTCGCTAACAAGCAGAGGACTCCTGAAGACTCCTGAAGCTACACTCTTATAAGGCAGAAGATCTTTGAAGACACAAATACTCTGTCAAGACTTCTACTTCAAGCTTCCAAGACTCCTGAAGCTGCACTCCTACAAGGCAGAAGACCTTTGAAGACACAAATACTCTTCCAAGACTTCTATTTCAAGCTTCCAAGACTCCTGAAGCTGCACTCCTATAAGGCAGAAGACCTTTGAAGACACAAATACTCTTCCAAGACTTCTACTTCAAGCTCCCAAGACTCCTGAAGCTGCACTCCTATAAGGCAGAAGACCTTTGAAGACACAAATACTCTTCCAAGACTTCTACTTCAAGCTTCAAAGACTTCTGAAGCTGCACTCCTATAAGGCAGAAGACGTTTGAAGACACAAATACTCGTCCAAGACTTCTACTTCAAGCTTCCAAGACTTCTGAAGCTGCACTCCTATAAGGTAGAAGATCTTTGAAGACACAAATACTCTTCTAAGACTTCTACTTCAAGCTTCCAAGCTACACTCCTATAAGGCAGAAGACCTTTGAAGACACAAATACTCTTCCAAGACTTCTACTCCAAGCTTCCAAGACTTCTACTTCAAGAACGTTCGATGCTTTCCTTCTCCAAGTCAAGCATATTCACCCAACTGAGAGAGAATCAGAGGATCAAGTATTAGAGATTGAACTATATCGCATCAAATCAACTCCAACATCAACACCAACTCAAGTTCAACTCCATGAAACACGTTTCTCCGAAAACCTCGTGTGAACAGTGGGTATTAAAAAACTACTAAAAATTATTTTTAAAAAAATCAAAATTTTAAAATTAAAGATGAATTGAGTGTGGTTAAAAATTTAATTTAAACCAAAATATCATTATTTACTAAATGTGATTTAAAAAAAAATATTTTTCCCTTTATTTAATGTGAAATAGAGATTATTAGTGATAAAATGTAATTTGTTTTCAAGTAGATATTAACTAGGTATAAAATTTAAGTTTTATTTTTATTTTATTTTTTTTCTCCCTTCCTTCCTTTACATGTGATTCTAAGAAATAGGAAAAAAAATGATAAAAATGGGAGAAAACGAGATTTTTTAAAATTGTTTTTAATATAAAATTACCTAACATATGCTTAAAGCCATCCATTAAAAGGGGCAAAAGGAGAAATCAAAAGCTTCTCAACCATAGCCTATTTTAGTTAGTATATAGATGATATCGACCAAAATATTCTCACATTGACTATCTTAAATCTCTTCACCTTCACTTCCACCATGCAAATGCATGGTTGTCGTCGGTCCACCATCGCTTGTCATATATCGTTGAAGACCACCACTAATGGTGCCCAAAAATCACCAGTATTGTCGCCCCAGACCACCAGTGTCATCTCTTATGCCACAGACAATAACCATTGTCCAGCACTACCCATTGGATACCACCGATCTCACCCTAATCACCAGTAGTCAATGATCAATTCTAGTATTTTAAATATAAATTTGAACGTATTAGTTCATAATGTTCATTAATAACCGTTCTTTATAGTTATTTGATGTTAGCATGACCATTTTTCGTATAAAGCAAACCAAGCAAAATTGTTTAGAATGGAGGATAAATTTGTAAAACATTAAATAGTAATATGTACACATTATTTCCTATATAGAACAATGTTGAAATAAGTTAGATGGTGAGAGGTCAAAATGAGCCTAACTCGACTATCATATGAGTGTATTGGTGACCATGAGGTTCGTTATTTGAATCTCCTACTTCTACTATACTAAGAAAGAGAAAATTTGGATGGTGGGCCATTATTGATAAGCTGTGAAAATTTCCCCATAGGTAATCGTGTGAGATGCCTTTAAGTGCTTTCAAGAGGCCTATTAAGAAGAGAAAGATCCAGCCCATGTTGAAAAACAATTTGGGTTTGGAAGTGTCCAATGGAAAGCACAAGATCCAGCCCAGTTTAAAGACATTCGAGTAATTGAATCAAGGGAAATTGGAAAAAATAGAAATTAAAATTAAAATCGTAACAAAAATAAATTATTTTGGAGACCGACCTAGGTTAGATATGAGTTCAACTTTAAATATTTTTAAGGGCCGACAAGAGAAATAGTCACATTTAAAGTTCCATTTGAAAAAATGGCAAAAAGGTTTCGAAATTGTAAAAATAGCAAAACGAATTTAAATATAGAAAATATAAATTGGTAAATGACCAAACTATCCCAAAGACTAATAAATTGAATACAAATAGACAATGCTCTACCTAAATATTCTAGAACAAATACACAAATATCTAAACATTTCATAAGCAAAAATTTAAAATCACCCAATATGGTCCTTTAACATGTCCAGCTGCATATGTATGCGAGGGAAGATGACGACCAGGCGGTGGGGTTCATTAGAGATTTATGGATGTCTACAACGATGAACTTCCTCCAAGGTTAGAAAGAGCAAAATTGATTATACCAATGAAGTTATTGGCAAGTGAGTATTTGAAGGAATTGTAACTTCAGGACGATGTAACTATTAGAAATATGATCACGTTTGACACAAAACAAGTTGTAGGGAGTTTCATCGTCTTTATTCCATGCGACCATTTTGGTCAGAGGATCTTCAAAGCCAACTTTAAACACTATCAATCCCACAACATCGTCGATATTCAAAGTAGAAACAAAGAAACATGAGTGCGAGCGAAAAAAGTCGATGACCTGGCGAGGGTGGTCGTAAAAAAACTAACCAAGACGATGAGATTCAAGAAAGGGTTGCTAAATCAATGATTGCAAGCATGAGATTGAGAAGAAGAAAAAGAGATTTTAGGGGGCGACTAAGTGAAAAAGATGAGATCCAAGGTTTTTTTGTTATCTTATTTTGATAATAATAATAATAATATTATCATTAATATTAATAATAAGCTGAACAATATATATATATATATATATACACACACACATGTTTCAAACATTTAAAGTTTATCTCCATTTATATGTTTCTTTTTAAGTACAACAACCCATTTTTACGTGTTTCTAGATGAAAAATTGAAAACATCGAAAATATGAAAAAAAAAAATTAATTTGATAACAATATGTATAAAACAATGAAAAAAAATATTTAGATACAATTGAGTTTGTAACAAACATTTAAACAAATCGAAAGTTAGATAAAATAAAATTTGATAATAAAATATAAATTGGAGAGAAAAATCAAGAAGATTTTGTTTATTGTAATTAATTCGATAAGTAGTTAGATAAAATCTAATTTGATAATAAAATATAAATTTAAATATAACCCGAGAGAGAAAAATTACGATGGGAGTTTGTTTATTTACAATGACACTATATTCATAATTCTATTTTTATCTAAGCTTCAACAATTACACTATATTTATAACTCCATCAACCACAAAACCTACAAAATAAGCCTAACTTGTTGTAGAGGTATAACAAAAACAACAAGATTGCAAAAGTGAATATAATGGATAAGATATATATTGTCACATCAAACTGATTTAGGGGCCAATCAAGGTTTGCTGCAATAGACAACAAAATTCGAACATTATTAAGTTTAGCAACCGCTGCAAATGTTTCTGTGTAGTCGATCCCCATATGTCTATGTATATCCCTTGGCTACTAAACGAGCTTTGTACTGTTCAAGTGTTTCATCAGCATTAAACTTTGGAGTAAAGATCCACCTGCGCCCAACGGTTGGTTCTCCTCGTGGTAGCTCTTCAATCCTCCATGTTTGATTCTTCTCAAGAACATTCATCTAATCATATGCAGCTTTCTTCCATTTCGGAATATCTAAAGCTTCCTATATACTATTGGGGATTTGAATGTTTGTGACACTAGAAGTAAAGTAAGCAAAAGATTTGGACAATTTTGAGTGTGACATATGATTTAACATAGGATATTTGGCACACGAGCATTTCTCTTTCCATGAGGCTATAGGAATATCAAAATCTAAGATGGAAGTTTCACTTGTTGGATTTTCTTATCTTAGTTCTGACTCTTGACAGTTTTGAGGAGTGACAGTTTTAGATTATTGATGGCTTATCCTTCTCTCATATGCTTGCCCAAAGAGTTTCATTGACTCCAAGCATGATCTATTTCCAAAATGATGATGTTATTTTTTTAAAGAAAAAAAATTTGAGTATGCACATTTTCTAAGTCAAATTCAGGATTTTCGGATGGAGTATCTTTAAAATTTATTTGTGACTTAGATTTTGACTTCCATATTCTAAATTTGATATAACCTCAATGGAATAATCTTTTCCACAACTAAGGAATTCTAGAGTATTCTTTCTTAAAGAACTATTAGGAGTTTTGGTAATAACTTCTAGATCTTGTAGTGGTCTGGGTGATAAACTTAGTATTTTTATGGATTCTAGATTATTCCAAGGAGATGGAGATGGTTTTTTTTTCAAATTTGATTCCGTATTATTCTCCCCCTGAATCTGAATTGGAAAAGGGCTGTTTTTCCAAAAATTGTACTCCATAGAAACACAAAAATTTATAGTTGTAGGATCATAAAATCTGTATCCTTTGTGGTTTGGAGCAATACTTGCAAAAACACATTTTCTTGCTTTTGGGTCTAATTTACCAATACCCTCCTAGGATTTTTAATAAAAATCGTGCATCCAATATTTCTAGATCCAGTGAATTTATTAATCTGGTTTTTGAAAACTCTTTTTGGAGAATCTGAATAGGAGTTTTAAAATTTAAAACTCCAAATGACATTTATTAACCAAATATGTTGAGTATTACACAATTTCACCCCAAAGATATTTAGGTATATTTATAGAAAACATGAGAGCTTTAGTCACTTCTAACAAATGTCTATTTTTCCTTTCAGCCCTACCATTTTGTTGCGGTGTATCATTGCAAGAACTTTGTTGGATTTATCCCGTTCTCTATAAAAAGCTTCCCAAAAACTCGAGTATAATATTCTCGACTGTTATTACTATGAAAAATTTTAATTTTAGTATTAAACTGAGTGTGAACCATATGGTAATTTTTTTTGAAAATGCTATCTACCTTCGATTTCTCTTTTAGCAAATAAACCCAACAAACTCTAGTATGGTCGTATATGGAAGTTATAAACTATCTTTTATCATGACATGTTCTAACCAGTGATGGGCCCCATATATCAGAGTGAATTATTATAAATGGCCTAGATGTTTGATATGGATGTGAAGTATATGAGCTTCTATGATGTTTTACATATGCACAAATTTCACATTGGAAAAGTGATGGGTCTTTATTACAAAATAAGTTTGGAAATAATCTTTTTAAATAAAAGAAATTTAGATGACCTAAAATGCCATAAATAAATTTTATCATTACTACAAACGGACATTGTTTAGAGGCATGACCTTCTTTGAGCTTCTTTATTTGAGTTGGACTCCTTATCCAAAAAATAAAGACTACCACCTTCTCTAGCACTGCCAATCATCTTCCCCTAGGCCAGGTCCTGAAATTTACAGAGTGAAGATGAAAAATTAGCAAGGCATCGTAGGTCTCTTGTGATTTTGCTTAGAGATAAAACATTATAAGTTAACTTGGGAATATGAAAGACATTAGATAGGACCAAATACGATGATATTGCAATGTTACCAACACCAGCTACAGTAGAATAAGAACCATCAACCATTCTCACTTTTTTAATCCTTTCACAAGGTTTTTCTCACTTTTTTATTCCTTTCACAAGGTTTATAAGAAGAAAAAAGACTAGAGGAACTAGTCATATGATCAGTGGTCCCTGAAACTATTATCCAGGGAAGATTTTGTTGTTGAGAGAAGGAAGATACATAATGTAATCTACCATTTTGTGCAAACGAACATGATGGAGTAGTGTCAGGATTGAGTAATTTCAGGATTTGTTCTATTTGTTATGGAGTGAATTGAGTTGCAGTTTATTTGACCGGATGTTCTTGTGAATTTTCAACCATAGTATGGAGAGCATGTTCGGCCTTTGGTTTCCATCCTGGAGACTTGCCATGTATTTTTCAACAAGTCTCACGAGTATGCCAAAATTTCTTGCCGTGATCACACCATGGCCTTTTCTTCTTATCTCCACTTCGATCATACTTATGAGTCATCAAGGCTGCTATATTACTAATATTTTCAAGAATTGAAGTGTTGATGTGCATAATATTGCGGTGACTTTCCTCTAGACGAATTTCAGAAAAGACTTCTCAAATTGATGGCAAGGGTCGATGCATAAGAACACGACTCTTTACTTCATCGGGACTCTAATTAACACCTATAAGGAACATGAACACACAGTCATTCTCTTCACCCTTCTGTTAATGAGTGAAATCCGCAGTGTTATCCCACACATCCTCCCTGTATTGATCTAGTTCATGCCACAACACAACCATCTCATTCTAATAGGTTGTGACATCACGTTCTCCTTATTTTGATTGCTATAACTTAATTTTTAATTCAAAATTTTTTGAAGCATTCTCAAGGCTAGTGTAGGTCTCTCGAACGGAGTTCCATATTTCCTTTGTTGTCTTCATAAATATTTGAGGTTTAGCAATTGTGGGATCCATAGAATTAAACAACCAAGCTATTACCAAGGAGTTCTTGGACCTCCATGTTTGTATGCAACATCATTAGTATTTGGAGCACAAGATTCGCCTATTAAGAACCCAATTTTTCCCCTGCTGTCAATGGCTAGCTTGACTAATTGTATCCATTGAAGGCAATTTTTTCTATTCAACCGATGCACAGTGATATGCATTGATGAGTGAGTTACAAGGTCTCCTGCCATTTGCCTTGAGGTATTGAGATTAGGGATTTTTTAATGGTCTGGGTTAGATCGAATGTGGTAATATTATGAGTGGAGGTGGATTGATTTTTTTCCTCAAGCGGTATATCCATACTAAGAGATTGTGAGTTTTAAATTCTGTTGCACAAATTCTGTTGCATTCAATTAAATTTTATGCAAACTGATGGTTTTTTTTTTAAAAAAATTTATGGGTATTTTTTCTGTGAGTTTCTTTTTTGATGGATATAAATGTCATACTTGGGAAGAAAAAGAATTCACGCTGATGAAAAGGACAAAAATTAAGCTGGAGAAAAAGATCTTCTGATAAACAAATAACAACTTATCTCCACTAACTAGATACACCTAGATAAAGATACAAATAAGTATATAAAAGATAATAAATTAAATATATGATTCTATACTTATCTTAGGCACGTTTAAAAAAAACAATACATTTATAATATCTAACACTTTCCCTCACTTGTGGGCTAGCTTGAAATATGTAGAAGAGCCAAATAAGTGTAAATAAATATTAATTGTGGAGAAAATAATATTGTAGGGGTTTGAACATAGGACATTACCATCTTAAATCACCAATTGACCTAAAAACTTAAGCTAGTAGGTAAAGATAGATTTGATTATATATCATCTAACAATTGTTGCTTTTACTTTTTGGCTTAAGGTTTATGATCAATTGGCTCAATAGAACTACTAAACATCCTTGATTCTAAGATTTAAAGGCCAGAGAAATACATGAATCTCATAACACAACCACACCATTACTTCATTTGTAAACTCTTCAAGCCCTTGTACTAATTTTCCCTATAAAAATGAATAAGGCAAATTTCCATCATCTTTATTCAACTTTGATCAACAAAAAGAAAGAAAGAAATATATGTTAAACCTTGTACACTAGCCCAAACCCACCCTGACTAAGATTTACAAGACTTATAAGGCAATCGTGTGAGATCCCTTTGAGTGCTTTCAAGAGGCCCATTAAGAAGAGAAAGATCCAGCCCATGTTGAAAAACAATTTGGGTTTGGAACTGTCCACTGGAAAGCACAAGATCCAGCCCAGTTTAAAGACATTCGAGTAATTGAATCAAGGAAAATTGGAGAAAATAGAAATTAAAATTAAAATTGTAACAAAAATAAATTATTTTGGAGTTCAACCTAGGTTAATATGAGTTCAACTTTAAATATTTTTAAGGGCTGATAAGAGAAATGGTAAAATTTAAAGTTTTATTTGGAAAAATGGCAAAAAGGTTTCAAAATTGTAAAAATAGCAAAACGAATTTAAATATAGAAAATACAAATCGGTAAATGACCAAACTGTTGGGGTTGATGCCCTAAAGTCTCGTGTCCTGTAGTTTGTAAACAGTTTGTACGAACGCTTGTATTGTATAATATATGATATTTACTTCACATATTGTATTTTGCTCTGTTGCTTGTTTTATTTGCTTGACCACAAACCAATAAACATAAAATCCCTCGTTTTCTGTATGTGACTAAATTATGTCTGTGGTGACATACAAGTAGATCATGTCTTGATTGATAACCAAAATGGTCTGTAGTATATGAATATAGGAGGGAAACCTTATCCTGGTAACGCTATGGATGCGACCCGCTTTGTGGAATGGTCACAAGTGTTGTGACTTGTCATAGATGGTCTGATCCTGATCATTCGTGTTGGGGACATGCGAGCGGGGGTGTCCTATACAAAGAGTTTGTATAAGACTTGACCACGAAATTTAACGTCCCGTTATATAACACCGTTCATGACAGAGACTTCACTTCACTAGGATGACCATAGGTAACATGACCTCAATCCTGAGTGAGTTGGGAACTCCTGCCATTGAGGGCGGTCCTTTGATTTGTATGGGTGTGAGTGGCCAGATCGCCGATTCAAACCTACCATTTTGGGGATTCGTATGATTTGGGAGTTGGGAACTCAGCTACACAAGATGAAATTCACTTCTTCCCCGAGGCAGGAGTAAGTAGATAGATAGCTCCCTTAAGGACTGATTCCAGGGCTTGAACGATGTGACGCCGCACACCTTCTCTTGGCCCGAGAGGTGTTCACACATAGTTGGACTATGTTGTATTGTTCATTAGAGAAATCGGTGGTACTTAAGGAGTGAGATGTAACTACAGGGGAAAAACGGTAATTTGGTCCAACTGTACTTATGAGCATCTGTGAGGGGTCATCGTACTCATGATTGGTTATATCCGATGGACATAAAAATATATCTGTGGTAAGAAGAGTTCAGCTGTTGGTCTTTAGTGGAATGCCTGACAGTTAACGAATGGTGGATCTCGTGGCTAAAGAGTTTAGTCTGCTATTCACGGACCGTTAGAGCTTTGAGCCACAGGTCCAGTAGGTCCCCTGGGTAGCTTGGATAAAGTTGAGAATCGGTGTTTGGGTTAATTTGAAATATTCAAATTGACAAGAGGAAGTTCGATTATATATGATATAATTGGACTAGTTAATTATATATGATATAATTGGCTAAATGTATGAGATACATTATTTTGGAGGAAATTAGATATAAATATGATTTATATCAAGAAGAGGAGAAAATAGTATAGTAGATATGTGATATCAAACTATAGGGTAAAAATATAATATGATTATGTTATTAATATTTTAATTGGTTAATTATATGATAATTAATCCAAAAATCACGTTCGGACGTGCGTGAGTGGGGTAGCGTCGGTTATTGTAACCGATGAATTAAAATGAAATTTGGTTTCATTTTGAATCGTTCGTCTAAAAAGAAAAAGAAAGAACGCGCTGGTGAATTGTAATCGGTCACTTATGGAAACTCTCTCCCTCGTTCATTTCTTGTTCAAAGCATGCCTTTAATTGACTGTTAGTTTGCATAACTGTGCGTTTGAATGTATAATGTGTATTTCGGTCACGGTGAGATCGAAGCGATCCGAATGTGCTCATGGAACTCTTTGGTAAAAGATCCTTCAATTAGTATCAAAGCCAGGTTATGATACTCCGATTTCATATGTTACAATCAAATGACATTTAGTTCTTGGTGGGTGCATTTCTACACTGTTTAATGGTTAATATTGTTGTGGTTATGTAGATTAATGGATGTTTTCATGGATGGTAGCCTCGGTTTGATTTAAATCCTTTTACATTTGCGATTGTTTGTAAAGGCCCCTGCGTTTTTGGGCATTAATAATCTTTATCGAGTCTGTATTCAAAGTTTGTTTGAAGTTTTGAGTCGTTCGAAGAAGAAGATCGGTGCAAGGGTTGCGGTTCTTCAAGAAAGGAGGCTATCTAAGCTTGATCGCATCGTGCAGAAGATGTGGTACACGATCGTTATTGATCGCATCGTAAAGACGATGGAGTACACGATCTCTGTTGAACGCATCGGTTAAATGATGGGGTATGCGATCAAAAGTTGATCGTATCGTATTGACGGTCGGGTACGCGATCGCAGAGTATCAGGTTGTGTAGACGATGAGATGCTCTTATATCGTTTAATGCGCGCGTGCACTAGACGATCGTTTAGGTCAGCAAGCTTCATCGCTTACTAACTGACTAAACGATCGCTTAGTAACGCAAGGTAAATCGTTTACCTGTCGTGGTGCTAAGCGATCGCATAGACAATCAGGCTTCACAGCCTTGTCGTCGTTTACGCGATCATTTAATTATGCTTCTATCGTCCAGTACGTGCTGGACGATCGTCTACCTACGACGTTTACTACATGATGGATTTCTCCTGGCGGTTCAAGACCTAATTCGCCTGTTGATAACGGGCAGAAATGCACGTTATTACATTGCTAAGTTATTAAACAATGATGGTTTGCATTGATAAAATATGTTAGATTGCGTCCAAAAGCATTAAATTTATAACATTGTGGTTGCATGCTTTCATCGCATAAAAACAGTTGATTTTTGTATTTTTATGCAGAATATGCATTGACGCAAGGCGGAAAGAGCGATCACAGGAAATCATTGGTCGAGCGTAGCATTACCGCAAGGCTTTGCGGTGATTGTGTTCGCAAACATTTGCTCAAGAAGGATTACCGCATAGAGTCAGCGCAACTTTGTGGGCGCATCTGGGTGAAAGAAATAATTAATCACGATGGGACAGAAGGCTAATGATGGTCAAATTCGAATTAAGTTGACAGCCTCTAACGATAACAAGTACATTCAGCTTTTCGGTGACAAATATTCGGCGTATCAGTTAGGGAATTAAAGCCATCCTATCTGTGCAATCATAAGAGAGAAGCCGCCCTTCACCCTGGAGCTCTATAAATACGAAAGGCATCCTTCAGATAATGGGGTTAACAAGTTCACCTAATTACCGATTTAAGAGCTTTAGCCTTGAGCATAGTTTTCTTTTATTTATAAGGCGGAGGAAGAGAAGAGTAGAGATGTCGAAAGATCGCTCAGAGCAACTCGAGAGAGAACCCAGAGACGTAGAAGCAGAGAGCGGGCCGACCCTCGCGAGAGTGAGATTATCTTTCGAACACGAGTAGAAAAGACAGTGTAAAAGCCTGGAAAGCAAGAGATTGCTACCAGGCTCTTTATTCTATTCTTGCATTGTTATTTTGTACTTCATCTTTATATTTATACAATGGAAGTTCTTATTCTACATCTGTTCACTCTCTTAGCACGCATGAGTAGTTAAACTTGTCAAATGGGTTGAGAAGAACTAAGTTAACATGACCTAGGGTGTTCATTGTTTACGATTATCTTATGTTATGCTATGCCAAACATCCCTTTAGAGCTACTCGATAGAGAGTCTAAAGAAAGAATCTAAGACTTGAGAGAGCTAGGTTAGAATCTAGGCTCGAGAGAGCAAGATTAGAACTGCATAAACAAGAGACAGGGACTTAGAAATAAGCTCTGTTTGCCAACCTGCATCGCATGCATCCTAGAGATAGGTATGATATTATGTGGTCGCCTTATTTTTGTGTATGTCATTTTGTCATCGCATGAATAAGAATAGAGGCTTATGTGTAGGTCCTATAGACTTATCGCATTTATCACATGCGTTCTAGCATTAGAAGCCGTAGCATTCACATCGAGAGATGGTTTACTATTGTATGCGTGTTGCATGATCGCAAAGCCTGAATGCATCCTAGGAAGTGTTAGCCGAAACCCTTCTCAACCCGTTCACCGC
This sequence comes from Benincasa hispida, assembly GCF_027475165.1. Lineage (NCBI taxonomy): Eukaryota > Viridiplantae > Streptophyta > Magnoliopsida > Cucurbitales > Cucurbitaceae > Benincasa > Benincasa hispida. Next base: position 57,042,450 of record NC_143482.1, read on the forward strand.
TACTCATTGTATCTTCTGTTTTATCAACTCTTTTCGAACTCTGCCGCATTTGTTTATTTTTATTACCGCAACAAACAAAACCAACAACTATTTGAGTTATCGGTTACCGCAAAGTTTATCTGAAAATTACCACCGCATATTGTTTTCCTAAGGCCCTGAGTTCGACCCTGGACTTACCAGGAAACTCAGTGGGGTTTACACTTGAATTCCACTGAGAAAACTTGAGTGCTCAACGCATTTTCATCATCGCATTTCATCCATAATTCCACATCATAAAATAACGCATCACCTGTGAACCGGTTTGCTAGGGTTATTTCATTTCGATTTTTGTAAAGGCTCATCCCGATCCATTAATTCTTTGTTTATTACATGCGATGTATGTTTTTTATATGTCATATGGTATGCACATATAGTAAATCCCACCTTAGGTTATGCAATGGTCATGCATCATCTCTTTATTGTAATTGTTATAATTTAGAGAAGCATGATTTAATTATATAAGAGCATGCTCATACATCATATAAGATAAGAGTTATATTTATGCATGCATAAAAAGCATTAACATGCATCATCTTTATATTATAATTGTTATAGTATAAGGGTAAATGATAACATGTTTGCTTGGTTTTTACGTATTATATAAAAGTTATATATAGTGATGACCGGACATTGCATGAAGCATGATACATAGGTTACTTTATAAATGTTATAAACACCTCGTTGTGCGCAATGGTTTTAGTTGTTTCTTTTTAAAAGTTAAAGAGAAATTAGAACTAAAAGAAATAAGAAAGACATGCATGCTCACTTAGGTTTAATTCATGGTTTTAAAGTATTTAAGACTTGGATCACATAGTCCTAAGATCACGGTTCTAATACAATTAGCAACCCCAAGGCTTTAATCTTTTAATCATTTTAATATGATTAAATTGGCTAATAAAAGGTTAAAGTGTAGCAAATCTATCTATAAGGGACCTTTTGTCTAAGACGGGTTCTGTCTAGGCTGGGGTATTTAAGTTGGCGGAAACGTAACACCCCTACATGGGAACTTACTTGGAAAGATGAATTAGATAGATTTGATGCATGCATGCAAGTTAAGGACAGTCCATTAAAGTGTTTAAATGTGATTACTTGAACTTGTTCATATTTCATAGACAAACGTTGTTTATGAGCAGAGTTTAAAAAGAAGACTTAGACTAAAATCAATAGCCGGATTGTCTAGGTTAACGAACCATAGATAGAACATTCAGTGGGAGGTACTTGGGGCATAAGATGCTTCACTTAAACCTTTCACGTTTCTCCAAAATAGTCCATACCGTGAGATCTATCCTCGGCCTCGCAACACCTTTGGCGTGTCCCCTAACATATGGTGTTTGGGTAGGTCAATATCAAGGTGGATGGAGAGAGTGTTCATATCCCTCGGTCTCCCTCGTTAGATTGAATAAAGTTACTGCAAAACGCCTAAAGGATGGCAGTTTTGCACGTTTCTTTATTTGATTTTCTGTAAGAGGATAAGGTAACTTAGTCTCTTGTTCTAATCTGCTTCTTCCCTACGGTGGGCTCATTAGGGCGGGACTCTGGCACCGAAAGCGAGGGGTCACACTTACACGGAATTATTAAAGGTTAATAGTTATGGACCAAAAAATGATGGCTTAGGTTCAGTTCCAAGGGTTGGTTCTGCCTAATGGTTGAGAATGTCTCATCCCAGCGAAGAGGCAACTGATCACCCTACCGGTGACGTTTGTCCTGCCTCATTGGGGCATCATTGCAAAATAGAAGTCTATAACTTAGGATACTTGAAACTGTTTTGCAAAATTGATTGGTTTAAAAGCGATTTAGCAAAATCTCATAAAGTTTTGTTCGTATTTTCAGCAACTTTTTCAAAATGGCAATTTGGCATTGTTAAGTGCCGAAAAAATTATTGGCGATAATTTCACAACATGGAAACACATGATCACGACGATCCTGATCATCAGGATCTCATGTTCGCTCTCACGGAGGCTTGTCCTCCTATTCCAGCTCCTAATGCCGCTCAAAATGTTCGGGAGGCATACGAGTGATGGACAAGGGCGAATGAGAAGGCTAGAGCCTACATCTTGGAAAGTCTTTCTGAAGTCTTGGCCAAGAAACAGGAGCCTATGGTCTCAGTGTGTGAGATCATGGAGTCCCTGTGGAGGACGTTTGGATAACCGTCTGAACAGCTTATGCATGAGGCTCTTAAATATATATTCAACTCCAAAATGAAAGAAGGCACCTCTATTCGTGAACACGTGCTTAACATGATGGTCCACTTTAATGTGGCAGAGTTGAATGGGTCTACCATCGATGAGGGCAGCCAGGTTAGCATAATCCTGCATTCTTTGCCGCTGTGCTTCCTGCACTTTGTTAGTAATGTGATTCTTAACAAAGTGAAATATAACCTTACAATTCTCCTCAACGAGTTGCAGATGTACCAATCTTTACTGAAAAGTAAGGAGAGGTAGAAGGGTGAGGCAAATGATGCTTCATCCTCCAGGACGTTCCATAGAGGTTCGACCTCAGGAACGAAGTCTGCACCTTCTACTTCTAACTCTGCAAAGGGGAAGAAGAAGGTGGTAAGGGAAAAGGGAAGGCACCTGCTAACACACCGCCTGTCGCCCCAAGGAGGCGTCCACAGGTTACTAAGGGAAAGTGTTTCCACTGCAACCAAGATGGACACTGGAAAATGAACTGTTCTTGGTATCTGAAAGAGAAGAAAGCAGCCGAGGCTAAGGCCAAGGACAATAAAGGTAAATTTGATTTACTTGTTCTTGAAATTTGTTTAGTGGAGAATGATGATTCTACCTAGATAATTGATTCGGGCGCCACCAACCATGTTTGTTCTTCTTTTTAGGGGATTAGATCTTGGCGACAACTGGAGGCTGGTGAGATGACGATGCGAATAGGCACTGGGCACGTCGTCTCAGCTGTGGCAGTGGGAGGACTCCAATTAGCTTTACAGAATAGGTTTCTTATTTTAAATGATGTATATATTGTTCCTGAACTAAAAAGGAACCTCATTTCTGTAAAGTGTTTATTTCAATGTAAATATATTATCTCGTTTAATGTGGATAAAGTGTTTATTCATAAAGATGGTATTTTTATTTGCACAGCAAATTTGGAATTGAATTTATATGTGCTAAGGCCGTTAGCCATTAATTCCCTCCATAATATTGAATTGTTTAGAACTACTGTAACTCAATCAAAACGTCAACATATTTCTCCAAAAGAAAATACCCAACTTTGGCATCTTCGTTTAGGGCACATCAATCTCAATAGGATTGAGAGATTGGTGAAGAATGGACTTCTAGTGAGTTAGAAGAAAATTCTTTACCATTGTGCGAATCTTGCTTTGAGGGTGAGATGACTAAACGACCTTTTACTGGAAAAGGTTATAGAGCCAAAGAGCCTCTTGAGTTAGTACATTATGATCTTTGTGGTCCTATGAATGTGCGAGACCGAGGTGGAGGTCGAACAGGTACGTTTATCTTATGCAACAGAAGTCTGAATCTTTGAAAAGTTCAAAGAGGTCAAGGCTGAAGTTGAAAACACATTGGATAGACGGATTAAAATACTTCGATCGGATCGAGATGGAAAATTTTTGGACTCGGCATTCCAGGACTATTTGAAAGAACATGGAATCGTTTCCTAACTCTCAGCGCTGGGCACACCTCAGCAGAATGGTGTAGCGGAGAGGAGAAATAAGACCCTGTTAGACATGGTTAGTTTGATGATGAGTTACGCTTCCTTATCAGACTCGTTTTGGGGTTTCACAGTGGAGACTGTGGTATATATTCTCAATTGTCTTCCCTCCAAGAGTGTTGCAAGAACACCTCTGGAGTTGTGGAATAGGCGTAAAGCTAGTTTACATCACTTCCGCATTTGGGGTTGCCTTGCGCATGTGCTTGAGGCTAATCCCAAGAAGTTAGAACCGCGGTTGAGGTTATACCTCTTTGTAGCTACCCCAAAGGTACACGAGGGGGTTATTTTTATGATCCGATGAAAAATAGGGTGTTTGTTTCAATAAGCGCTATTTTCCTGGAGGAGGATCATATAAGGAAGCACAGTTCACAAAGCAAAGTCGTGTGCGTGAGCTTTCCAATGAAACTACTGAAACTTCAACAAGAGTTGTTGAAGAGCCTGCTACATCTACAAGAGTTGTTGATGGGAGTTCATCCAGTAGGTTGGTTACACCTCAAGAGTTAAGGGAACCTTGACGTAGTAAGAGGGTTGCGAACCCACCCGTTTGCTATCTGGGTTTCACAAAAATCCTTGCTATAGTAGCAGATGGCGACGTTGAGGATCCATTGTCTTATAATAAGGAAATAGAGGATGTTGACCGGGATGAATGGGTAAAGGCCATGGATCTCGAGATGGAGTTGATGACTTCAACTCAGTATGGGATCTTGTAGATCAGCCTGATGAGGTAAGACCTATAGGTTATAAATGGATCTACAAGTGCAAACGGGGTGTTGATGGGAAGGTATAGACCTTTAAGGCTTGACTTGTGGGAAAGGGTTATACCCAAGTAGAGGGAGGCCTGTTGCCATGTTAAAGTCGATCCGCATCCTCCTGTCCATTGCAACTTATTATAATTATGAGATCTGGCAAATAGACGTCAAGACGACCTTTCTCAATTGCAATCTTGAGAAGACCATTTATATGGTGCAACCTGAGGGATTCATAGCCCAAGGTCAAGAGCAAAAGGTTTGAAAACTGAATCAGTCTTTTTATGGACTGAAACAGGCGTCTTGATCTTGGAACATACGGTTTAATACTGCGATCAAGTCGTATGGCTTTGACCAAAATGTTGATGAACCTTGTGTCTACAAGAAAATCATCAATGCTTCAGTAGTCTTCTTAATGTTGTACGTAGATGATATCCTACTCATTGGGAATGATGTAGGTCTACTGACTGCAGTTAAGAACTGACTAGCGACCCAATTCCAAATGAAAGATTTGGGTGAGGCTCAGTTTTTTCTAGATATACAGATCTTTCGGGATCGTAAGAACAAAGTGCTAGCACTGTCTCAGGCATCGTACATTGACAAGATGTTGCTCAAGTACTCGATGTAGGACTTCAAGAGGGGCCTACTGCTGTTCAGGCATGGAGTCACTTTGTTTAAGGACATGTGTCCTAAGACGCCTCAAGAGGTTGAGGAGATGAGACGGGTTCCATATGCATCTGCCGTTGGCAATTTGATGTACGCGATGCTTTATACTCGTCCAGACATCTGCTACGCAGTGGACATAGTCAGTAGGTATCAGTCTAACTCAGTTCAGGGTCACTGGACTGCAGTGAAGAACATCCTCAAGTATCTTCGGAGAACAAGGGACTACATGCTCGTGTATGGTTCTAGGGATTTGATCCTTATCGAATACACGGATTCTGACTTTCCTGATAAAGACTCTCGTAAGTCCACATCAAGGTCAGTCTTTACTCTTAACAGAGGAGCTATAGTATGGTAAAGCACTAAGCAGGAGTGCATTGCTGACTCCACTATGGAGGCGGAGTACGTAGCGGCTTGTAAAGTTGCTAAGAAGTCCATCTGGCTCAGGAAGTTCTCGACATAATTGAAAGTTGTTCCAGATATGTCTAGGCCCATTACCCTCTATCGTGATAATAGTGGGGTAGTGGCGAATTCCAAGGAGCCGAGGAGTCACAGGTGCGGCAAACACATAGAGTGTAAGTATCATCTGATCCGCGAGATAGTGCATCGAGGGAACGTGATCGTCATGAAGATCGCTTTGGAGCACAATGTTGCTGACCCGTTTACGAAGGCTTTCATGGCTACAGTGTTTGAGGGTCACCTATGGAGCATGGGTCTATAGGATCGCCCACGGGCTGACTAGGGAAAGTGGGATATTTTTTTTGTACTGGGCTTTTATGCCCTAGTTTATTGTTTTGTTCTAGTTTTTTTGTACACCCCACTTCGCTTTAGGACAAGTGGGAGATTGTTGGGGTTAATGCCCTAAAGTCACGTGTTCTGTAGTTTGTAAACAGTTTGTACGAACGCTTGTGTTGTATAATATATGATATTTACTTCACATCTTGTATTTTGCTCAGTTGCTTGTTTTATTTGCTTTACCACAAACCAATAAACATAAAATCTCTGGTTATCTGTATGTGACTCAAACATATATGTGGTGACATACAAGAGGATTATGTCTTGAGTGATAACCAAAATGGTCTGTAGTATATGGATATAGGAGGGAAACCTTATCCTGGTACTACGGATGTGGCCCGCTTTGTGGAATGGTCACAAGTGTTGTGATTTGTCACAGATGGTCTGATCCTGATCATTCGTGTTGGGGACATACGAGTGGGGGCGTCCTATATAAAGAGTTTGTATAAGACCCGACCACGAAGTGTTAAAGTCTCGTTATATAACACCGTTCATGACAGAGACTTCACTTCACTAGGATGACCATAGGTAACATGACCTCAATCCTGAGTGAGTTGGGAACTCTTGCCATTGAGGGCGGTCCTTTAATTTATATGGGTGCGAGTGGCCAGGTCGCCGATTTAAACCTACCATTTTGGGGATTTGTCTGATTTGGGAGTTGGGAACTCAGCTACACAAGATGGAATTCACTCTTTCCCTGAGGCGGGGGTAAGTAGATAGATAGCTCTTTTAAGGGCTGATTCCAGTGCTTGAACGATGTGGCACCACACACCTTCTCTGAGAGGTATTCACACATAGTTGGACTATGTTGTATTGTTCATTAGAGAAATTGGTGGTACTTAAGGAGTGAGATGTAACTACAGGGGCAAAATGGTAATTTGGTCCAGCTATACTTACGAGCATTTATGAAGGGTCATCGTACTCATGATTGGTTATATCCGATGGACACAGAAATATATTTGTGGTAAGAAGAGTTCAGCTGTTGGTGTTTAGTGGAATACTTGACAGTTAACGGATGGTGGATCTCGTGACTAAAGAGTTTAGTCAGCTATTCACGGACCTTTGGAGCTTGGAGCCACAGGTCCATTAGGTCCGGGTAGCTTGGATAAAGTCGAGAATTAGTGTTTGGGTTAATTTGAAATGTTTAAATTGACAAGAGAAAGTTCGATTATATATGATATAATTGGCTAAATGTATGAGATACATTATTTTGGAGGAAATTAGATATAAATATGATTTATATCAAGAAGAGGAAAAAAATAGTATAGTAGATATGTGATATCAAACTATAGGGTAAAAATATAATATGATTATATTTATTAATATTTTAATTATTTAATTATATGATAATTAATCCAAAATCATGTTCGGACGTGCGTGAGTGGGGTAGCGTCGGTTATTGTAACCGATGAATTAAAATGAAATTTGGTTTCATTTTGAATCGTTCGTCCAAAAAGAAAAAGAGAGAGTGCGCTGGTGAATCGTAATCGACCGCTTAAGTAAATCGAGAGCTTATACGATAGTCGCTCTGCGCTTAGACGATCGTCCACCTCGCGTCTAAACGATCGCACTCTAGTTCCTACAGGATCGGATAGCTTCCTTAAACGATCGTATAGTGTGCCGAGTGATGACAGGAAATTAGATATCGAATTACTCAACAACTAAGATCCCTTGGACGCAATATGCGATGCATGTTCTAAGTGTATGCGTTGATAGTCATGCGTTGGAATGGATATGCGCTAATAAATGTATGCGATGATCATGCGTCCTGTCACAAGTTTTCTTGCGCTCACGCCAAGTATAACGCGAATGCAAGTTTCTCAGGTAATCCGAGGTCGAACACGAGGACTTGTAGCAAAATGAATGCAGTAATGTGAATGCGGCAGTTAAATAAAAGAGTGGAAGGAAGGTTGCTAAGTTAACCCTATTCCTACTCCTATCTAACAGACAACGCAATGAGAATATGCATGAGAGGTAGAGACACGACAACTCTTGACATGAAACAAATGAATGGAAAAATAGATAAAATGCGAAGGGCAACCTTAGTCAACGCAAGCCATACAATCATGCTACAGACACGTGAACCTAACTCTAGGACGTATGTGGTGGATCTGCGATAATGCCAAGAAGCCTGTGCCTGCCTAGACCTCTATAACCCGCTTGCTAGCTCTCGCCGCATGAGCATGCTAGTCGCATACCACCTTATCCTACTTCCTGGATGCATGCAATATCCTATCTGTAGGGCGCATACGCTGTGTGATAGCAAACGGAGCTTATCCCTAAGTTCCCCTTTCTTTCCTATGCGTTCCAATCCGCTCTCTCGAGTCTTAGATTTGGGTTTTAGACTACTCTCCTGGGCAGTTGGTTGTTGATGACTTTACTCATAGACAAGCAATGCGTTAGCCTATAGACAGGCGTTGCCACAACTTCACACTAAGCAAATAAGGTTACTCACACACTCACGCAACGCACACCTCTCGGTGGGTTGCTACATGCTTCATATCCCTAATCCACATGATTAAGTATGCGATACCCAAGCAATCTCACTAAGCGTTGCAATGAAAGTAAGGATGCTAAGCAAAGAAGATGGAGATGAAGTCGAAGGAAACTGAGAAATGCATTGAAAACAAATTGTATTAATTCCTTAATCACAAAATGTCATACAATACAATATAAGAAAAGAAAGGAAAATGAAATGACTGGTTGGAAGCAAAGACTTGCTTCCAGCGGGTGTGCGTCAGGGCTGCCGGTGGTGCCATGGATGGGCGGTAGAGCTGACTCTCCCGAGATCTAGCTCTGGTTGAAAGCTCCGGTCGTCACTCGAAATGGATGAAGGAGGTGGAGAATTCTCAAGCGTCTTCTCATGCATTTTGTCTGGATCACAAGGAAAACTCTGGGTTACAGGGATAATCCCCGGACAAGTTGGATTATGCTCATCGGCTTCTATTTATAGAGCTTGGATCGCAGATAGAATTAATGGACTACTCTGAGTCTGACATTCGGCGCGTTAGTCCTTTTCTGAACCTCTGCAGGTAATGGCGTGGTAGGTGAAATGTCAACATCATCTTTTGATTTTCCCAAGGTAAATACTTTGATGCATTAATTCCATCAACCTTGCGTTGATCCCTTTATCATGCGTTATCGTGTAGCCGCAATCATTCGGTCCCTGTGACGTTCATGCGTTATTGCGTTGATCCCTTTAGACCACGCTTTGGGTTCTCACTCCGAGAATACCTGGGGCTCTTTTCTGGTGGTGTCGTCCCCGCGACGTTCGTGTTCGTACGGTTGTTCAGGCGTTGGTTGATCGGGTAGAGATTTTCGCTGCATTGAGTTCCAAAGTTTGAAGAACGTCTTCAACTGGTATGGCAACTCTCTCCCTCTTTTATTTCTTATTCAAAGATGCCTTTAATTGACTGTTAGTTTGCATAACTGTGTGTTTGAATGTATAATGTGTATTTTGGTAACGGTGAGATCGAAGCGATCCGAACGTGCTCATGAAACTCTTCGGTAAGAGATCCTTTACAAACTACCCCAAAGACTAAAAAATTGAATACAAATAGAGAATGCTCTACCTAAACATTATAAAATCACAAATACACAATATCTAAACATTTCAGAAGCAAAAAATTAAAATCACCCAATATGGTCCTTTAACACTTCCAGCTGCTTATAGAACGTATGTATATGAGAGAAGATGACGACCAGGCGATGAGATTCATTAGAAATTTATGGATGTCTACAACAATGAACTTCCTCCAAGGTGAGAAAGAGCAAAGTTGATTATACTAGTGAAGTTGTTGGAAAGTAAGTATTTGAAGGAATTACAACTTCAGGACGATGCAACTATTGAAAATATGATCGCGTTTGACACCAAACAAGTTGTAGGGAGTTTCATCGTCTTCATTCCATGTGACCATTTTGGTCATAGGATCTTCAAAGCCAACTTTAAACACTATCCATCCCAGAACATTATTGTTGAAAACGATGTTCAAAGTAGGAACAAAGAAACATTTGTGCGAGCGAAAACAGGTCGCGACCTGGCAAGGGTGGTCGTTAAAAGCTAACCAAGACGATGAAATTCAAGAAATGATTGCAGACATGAGATTGAGAAGGAGAAAAAGAGATTTTGAGGGTGACTAAGTGAAGAAGACGAGATTTAAGGTTTTTTTTGTTATCTTATTTTGATAATAATAATAATGATAATGTTAATAACAATAATAATATTATCATTAATATTAATAATAAGCTGAACAATATATATATATATATATATATATATATATATATACACGCATACATTTAAAGTTTAATCTCCATTCATATGTTTCTTTTTAAGTACAACAATCCATTTTTACGTGTTTCTATACGAAAAATTGAAAACATCGAAAATATGAAAAAAAGAATATAAAATTAATTTGATAACAATATGTATAAAACAATGAAAAAAATATTTAGATACAATTGAGTTTGTAACAAACATTTAAACAAATCGAAAGTTAGTTAGATAAAATAAAATTTGATAATAAAAGATAGATTCAAATATAAATTGGAGAGAAAAATCAAGAAGTTTTTGTTTATGTGATTAATTCAATAAGTAGTTAGATAAAATCTAATTTGATAATGAAATATAAATTTAAATATAATTCGGGAGAAAAAAATTAGAAAGGAAGTTTGTTTATTTATAATAACACTATATTTGTAATTCCATTTTTATTTAAGCAACAAGATTGCAAAAGTGAACCGTCAATCCCTAGTCGAGGTAGAGGATAAGGTTCCATGGGAATAATTATTTATTTATTTGTTTGTCAAAAAGATAAATTAGTGGTATAATAATATAATAAGATGATAATGAATAAAAGGTGAATAAAAAAATACAAAAAATGATAAAAGTTTAAATGAAATATATAGTTTATTAGATGATAATATGTATAAAACATTAAGTAAAATCCTAATTAGGATAAAAAAAATTTAATCCGAATTTAAAATAATAAAAAACAAATAAAATAGTGTAAAACCTAAAGATATATTATAAATTAAAATCAAAATGATGATAAACATTTTCAAAAAGTGGTTAAATTAAATCAAAACAGATATGAAACCGCCAATTCAAATTTTAAAATGGAAGAAAAATCCAGCACTTTTATCTCTTGAATCCGTTAGGTTGAAGTCTCATTACCGACGATTCCCTTTACACTATATTTCTATGAGAATTAATACATGGTCTCATAACAGATGATTCCATTTACACCACTTCTATTGAGAATCTATACACGGTATAGCAATTACACAGTACTCGAAAAAAACTGTTAATCGACCATACCAGGGGCAATTTGGGGATTAAGAAAATATATGTGTGTGAAACAATTTTGTCAAAAATCTTATTATTTCTTTCTTTCTTTTTTGATAAAAAAACATAAAGACACCCCCTACTTTTGCCATTTCCTCCAATGTCCCTATTTTTAACCCAGGGAATGAGTTTAGTTTTTTTACTACAACAATTGCAGGAACTTGTGAGGAAAAAAAGTAATTTCAATTACTGTTAGGTAATCTCACTTTAGTTGGAAATGAGTTTAGATTTCTAAAAAATAAAATTTGAATTTGAGTTCACAATTTGTTGTTTGGAACGTTGAGAGAAATGAAAAAGTACAACATTTTACTCTTATATATTTCTAATTTAACAACAAATTCACTACAATAAAATTGGGATTTCGTGACATTTAAAAATTGTCACAATCAAGATTCGTGACACTTATTTTGCGTCGTTATTTCTTTTGCAAAAGGTATGAATATTGATGACAGTTTTTTAAACAGATCGTAATTAAACGTTTAATGACAATAATTAATTGTCAACAACAAAACTTTCTGATATTGATGAACTGCCACTATCAAGTTTACTATGACATGTTATAATTGTCATTAATAAGCTAAAAATTGGTATAATTATGTAGCGTTTTAGGTATTAACGACATTTATTAAATGTCTGCGCATACTATATAGTGATATTTTTTTTATTATCATGAATATCTAAATCATGATAATTTTTTTTATTGTGAAGCAAATCTAGACCATGACACGTGTTCTACGTCAACAAATGTTCTATCACGACATATTTTTGTTGTCCATGAATTTCATATTTTGACACTTAACCTTATAAACATCATCTATTGCTTCGTGCGTTCATTGCTCCAATAGATTCTTCCAAAACTTGATAAGAAAACAAAAAACCATTTTTGAGTTTAACTCAACACATCAATATATTGACAATAAGCTAACAACAATCACTTAATAAGCAAAGATGGTAAAAGATTAGCAAGTAGATGTAGGGTCTAAATTATGGTTAAAATAAATGTAGAAACAACATACCAATTAATAATGTTCAATTACAATACACAAACATATAATGTCCTCAATATCGATTTGATGCCTCTAAATAAAGATTTGCAACTAGACTATTCATCCATTGTTATTTACAGAATTACCTAAAATGAAACTAATAATGTCCTCAATATTGATTTGATGCCTCTAAATATAAAATATAGACACATATAACCTAGCTCGTGTATTAATTTCTAACTACCCTTCGAAAATGGAAACTCTAGTGCTTAAAGGATGTGCTTTTATCTTCAAAATAGCCACTGGGATCTTCAAAACCTGCTAGAGTGTTCCAAAGACAATCTGAAACTACATAATACTAAACAAGTTGTGACTTCTCCACTTTATTGGGTTCACACAAGACCTAATAAAAGAACAAATATTCATCTTAGAACGGAAGTGAGGATTGGGCCCAATACCAAAAAAATTACAGAATAAAAATTTTACAGTAGAAGAACAAAATCATGTATTTAATCATAAATTACAACATGCTTGAAAATATAGAAAAATAAAAACGGATTTGAAACCCTTACCTTTGAAGACTGTTCTTCAATGAAAAATCCCTCAAACTCCTATTGGACACCACCGTGAAGGAGACCTTGGTATTCTCTGGGTGAGAATCCAGGAGGATGTGGGGCTTTGGCTATTTTGGATGAGGGAGATAGATAGATTGAGAGAAGAGAAGAGACAGTAGTGGAAGAGATTGATTGACTTACAGAACCATTATGTAAAATACAAAGAGGAAGAAGATGAAGCAACTGTTCAACACCTTCCCACTATCATGTTGTAGTGAGAAAAAGGGGAGGGAATTACAACTCCCTCCCTAAAACCATTTAAAAAAAATAAAATCAAATTAATAAATCAAATTAATTTTAATAAAAACTTTAATATATAATTATATGATAACCACTTTATCAAATATTATATATATTAAACAATCCAATTTCATATAATTAATATTTGAATCATATTCAAATATTTATTTCCTCTCAAATATTTTTTATATTATAATGTATCAAATACATTCTAGTAATTATATAATTAAAAATAAATTAATTATATCATAAATAATTAATTTTCTCAATTAATTTGAACAGTTCAAATTAATCCAAAAACTGATTCTCACTTATTCTTGTTGAGCTAACGATGAGACCTCATGGACCTGTAGCTTGAAGCTCCAACAATACATGAATAATTAATTAAACTCTTTAATTAAATTATTCATTATCCGTTAATTGTCAGACATTCCATTAAAGACCAACAGCTGCACTCTTCGCACTACAAATATTTTTCTATGTCCATTGGATATAACCACTCAAGAGTACGATGATCTTTCACAAATCGCTCGTAAGTACAGCTGGGCCCAAATTATCGTTTTGCGTATTTGCCCATGTAGTTACATCTATCTTCTTACGTACCACCGATCCCTCTAATGAATAATAAATCATAATCCAATTATGATCAAACCCTTCTCGGGTCAGGAGAGGGTGTGACGCCACATTGTTCGAGCCTTGGAATCAGCCCTTAAAGGAGCAAATTATCTACTTACTCCGGTATTGGGGAAGGAGTAAATTCCTTCTTATGTAGTTGTGTTTCCAACTCCCCAATCAGATGAATCCCCAAAATGGTAGGCTTATTGAGTCGACGATCTGGCCACTTTCACCCATACAAATCAAAGGACTGCCTTCATAGGCAGGAGTTCACAACACATTCAGGATTCAAGTTATGTTACCTATGGTCATCCTGGTGAAATGTAAGTCTCTATTATGAACGACGTTATATAATGAGAATAAATATTTCGTGGTCCTGTCTTATACAAATTCCTTTTTGTAGAATATCCTCGCTCACATGTCTCCACATGAATGATTAGGATCAAATCATTTGTAACCTTATCCATCTACTACAAACCATTTATGTTATCACTTAAACATGATCCATCCGTTTGTCTCTACATATATATTTAAGCTTTTCAACAAGGATTGGAAGGTCCGTAGCTCGTTGAGTAGTAAGGTTGTAGTCAATCCTGTTCAGAACAGCATTACTACGAAAATGAAGGAAGCTATATGGTAAAGATTCCAGAATGGTGCTAACCTGGCTGGCCTCATCAATGCTTGACCCGTTGATCTCAATCACGTTGAAGTGTATCATCATGTTAAGAACGTGTTCTTGAACAGATGACCCCTCTTGCATCCGTGAGTTGAAGATGTACTTGAGAGCGTCGTGCCTTAGCTGTGTGGACGGTTGTCCGAACATTTCCCGCAGGGACTCTATGATCTCACGTGCAGTGACCATGGGCTTGTGCTTTTTGGCCAAGACTTCATTAAGGCTGGTCAAGATATACGCTTAGGCCTTCTCGTTCGCCCTTGTTCATCACTCCTAGGCTTCCTAAACATTTCGAGGAGCAGTAGGAGCTGGAATGGGAGGACACTCCTCCATCCGGACGAATCGGAGATCATCGATGATTAAAATCGTGTTAATTGTATTTTTTCAACTAGCGTAGTTTTCGCCAATAAGTTTTTTTGGCGACAAGTAAGATTAGAGTCGTAGTAGCCATAATAAAATTGCTAAAACAGAACAAACTCAATTAAGTTTACTTGCATAAACCATTTTTAGAAAACCAATCATGTTTTAGCAAAATAGTCTAGTGTACCCTAAGTTACATCTATTTTGTAATGATGCTTCAGTGAGGCAGGACAAAAAGTCACCGTAGGGTGATCAAGTGCCCCTTCACTGAAATGAGACATTCTCAACCATTAGACAGAAACAAATCCTTGTAATTGAATCTAATAGTCACCATTGTTCGGTCTAGAATTTGTTAACATCCTTAACAAT
This sequence comes from Benincasa hispida, assembly GCF_027475165.1. Classification (NCBI taxonomy): domain Eukaryota; kingdom Viridiplantae; phylum Streptophyta; class Magnoliopsida; order Cucurbitales; family Cucurbitaceae; genus Benincasa; species Benincasa hispida. The sequence continues at coordinate 57,057,575 of NC_143482.1, forward strand.
TCTGTATAAGTGTAACACCTCATTTTAGGTCATAAAGTCCCGCCCTAATGAGCCAACCTTAGGGAAAAGTCGATTAAGGCAAGAGACTAAAGCAACCTTATCCATTTCTGGAGATCAAATAAAGAGTCAGGCAAAACTGCCATCCTTTAGGGGGACATCCACGATGCCATGAGGCGATGCAAGAAACTTTGTTAAACCTAATGAGAGAGACCGAGGGATATGTTGTCACACGTCCTACTCCCACTTACTATGAACACTCTCTCCATTCACCTTGGTATTGACCTACTTAAACGCCACCCATAGGGGGACACCCATGGTGCTTCGAGGCTGAGGATAGATCTCACGGTGTGAACTTTTAGGAAGAAATGTGTAGAGGTTAAAGTGAAGTATCATATACTCCATTTTCCTCCCACTGAGTGTTCTACCTAGGGTTTATTAACTTAAGAAATCCGACCATTGATTTTATCTAAGTGATTTGTTTAATTTGCTAAAAAACAATGCTTGCTTTTGATGATTAAACAACTTCGATTCAAGTCTTATTCAACTCTTTAGCAGACTTTTATAAAAAATGCATGTATGTAACAAATCTATCTAATTCACCTTTCCAAGTAGGTTCCCAGATAGGGGTGCGATGTTTGCATTAACTTAAGTACCCCAGCCTAGCCAAAACCAGCCTTAGACAAAAGATCCCTTATAGATACATTTGTTACATATTTAATCTTTTATTAGAAATCAATTTAATCCTATTAAACCGATTTAAAAGATTAAACTTATATTTTTAATCTTATTAGAAATGTGATCTTAGGTTTATCTCAATTAAATTTTAAAACACTTTTAAAAAATGATTAAAGCCTAAGGTTTGCATGCAACTCTTTATTATTGATTTTAATTCTAATTTCATTTATTATAACACTTATAAGAAATGAAATAATTAAAACCAACCAACATTACAAGCTAGACATACATAAGTTATTTATAACAATTATAAATTAACCTAAAGTAGTGTCATGCTTCATGCAATGTCCATTCATTACTAATATATAACTTTTATATGAATAAGTAATGAATTAAGTTATAGCATATATTTCATACATACATTCAATCTTATATTATAACATTTATAATATAAATAATGCATGGATATGCTATAATGCATGCATACATATACTGTAACTCTTACATTATATGATGCATGAGCATGCTTTATGTAATTTAATCATGCATACTAATATATTATAATACTTATAATATAAAATGATGCATGAAATTAAATGCATAACCTATGGTTAGTTTTCAAACTATATGACATACATTATGACATATAAAATTAACATACATCACATGTATATTTAACTAAAGTTGATAGACTGGGATATTTAATCTCAAAATTGGAAATAAATGGCTAAACTATTACAAAAGTTGAGTCCACCGATTCGAAACAAGTGAACCAGGTCTTGAACCGCTCTACCAAGAACCCTTGCAGCTTGATTGTGTAGTAAATCTCTTGATCGTCGAGTAATGAGGCGTCGAGTATAAATGATTGTGTAGCTTTTGACTATGTGATGAGCGTAAAAATCTACGCGATCATGCAGCATGCATCGAGTATCCCATACCATGCGATCGTGTAGCTAACACAACACGATTGTGTAGCGAGCGTCAAGTATCATATACTTTGCGATCGTGTAGCTAATGACTATGCGATGAACATGATAGTCTACAAGATCGTTTAGCATGTAAGCCTTGCGTCGAGTATCATATACTGTGCGATCGTCTACCCATCGAGCGTCTATGCGATCATGCAGCCAACGCAACACGATTGTGTAGCATTAGTTATGCGATCATTTAACAGATGAAAATTCTACACGAACGCATAACAAAATCTAAACGATCGTTTAGCTCTAACTACATGATACGACCACTGTTTCGTCTTCTCCATTGAAACGCACTATAACCTTTCTTCTGAAGCTTCATGAACGACACAAAACTAAAACGAATATAGACTCGATTGCAAGTTTAATGCCAAAAAACCCAGAGGCCTTTACAAATTAACTTTGTAATTGAAAACAGAAAGCCGTAAACATCCATCAACAACCATCCACATACATTTAACATTTAAACACAATGCAGAACTTAAAACCCACCTCTACTATAAACGATTTCAATACAAAAATGGAATTTGAAATTAGCACGCCAACCTGGCTCTGATACCAATTGAAGGAACTTGTTTTAAAGAGATCCTTGAGCGGAAGCGGATTGTCCAAATTCATTTTGATTGAAAAACAAATTTACAGCAAACATACAAGATATGCATTCTTAAATAAATTACAACATACTTTTGAAAAGAAAGAGATTATACCTTTGAAGAACGTTTCTTCGTGTAAAACCCTTGAACTGTCACGAACCTCGAACTCAGTAACATTGAAGACTTTCTTCAAGAACTTCACGAACCAAAACCGAGAAGACACAACCACTAGGAGCCTTCGGTATACTCAGGGTGAGAGTCCAGGAGTTGTGGGCTCTGACTACTTGGTCAGGAGGGTAAGTTTGAGTTTGAAGGAGGAAGAAAATTGAGGAAGAACTAGTACGTTTCTGTTCACACTATCGTATAGTAGAGCCCTCTTTTGTGCAGTTCTCAACGTGAGTCTGTGTGGAAGAAAAGGAAAAAAAAAAAATTCTTTTATTCCATTTGCCATAAAACTACTTAACCACCCACTAAGGTGGTTAGAGAGAAAAGAGGAATAGTTATCCAAAATAATAAATTTAATATAAATAAATATAATAACCAACTTATCATATCTTATTTATATTAAACTATATGTTATATCAAATATAACACATAATTTATAGTTTTAATATTGTATTTGAAGAAAATCAGACATGAGGATTTCCATGAGCAGCGGAATGATCGTTCCAAATTTCATTTGTATATGAACATTAATAATTACAATCAAGAAACATAAACATATAGGCTATGCACAAAACGAAATTACAACATACTTTACAAAGATCAAGGAAAAAATTATACATACCTTTGAAGACTCATCTTCAACACCCTTGATCACGAACGCTCGTTCACAGCAAGACGAAAATCACGAAAGCTCGAACACTTCGATCGCAACACTGCATGATCACAGCAACCATCACACGAACACCGCAAACTCAACGAACAACCTCTAAAAAAACCTCGACTATGTCAAGTTGAGTACGACACCACCATAATGATTACCTTAGTATTCTCGGTGTGAGAATCCAGAAGTGTGGGCTTTGTGTGGACTTGGTTAGAGGACGAGACCAGAGGAACAATTGTGTAAACAATTGAGCAAGTGGGAGATGACAAGGTCTATCGTATAGACGATGCCCAATCGTTTAGAAGAAGCTCCGCGATTGTTTAAATATCGACCAACTGAGTGAACTATCGTGTAGTATCACTCCACGATCGCCTAGTCTCTCTTCAGCTGTCATTTAGTAAATATCATTCACTTTACAACCAACCGTGAGAACTTCCAAGAATAGAAACTCTCAATACCACAACTAAATTTAGGAAAATATTTTTCCTTTTATCTCACGGTTACCATGAAACTACCAAGAACCTCCCACTCAATTGGTTATTAGAGAAATAAAGATAATTATCTAATAATTAATATTATTATAAATATATATGATAACCAACTTACCATAGTATATTTATAACCTATAGTTTTAATATTTCATCTCACAAAACATATAAACCATAGTTCTTTTTCTATTTCATAGCACTTAATATAAATCTCATTTACATTAATCCTCCACTTGATATATCTCATACATCACATTGATTATATCACATATAATCGAATTACCTCTTGTTAATTTGAACATTTCAAATCAACACCAAGAATTAATTCTCAACTTGAATCCATTGAGCTACCAAGGGGACCTTATGGACCTGTAGCTTGAAGCTCCAACAGTACGTGAATAACTGACTGAACTCTTTAGTCATGAGATCCACCATCCGTCAATTGCCAGACACTTCACTAAAGATTGATAGTTGAACTCCTTACTACATATATATTATGTGTCCATATCAACCAATCAACAGTGCGATAACCCTTCACAGATTACTTGTAAGTACAACTGGGCTAATAACCATTATGCCTCTGTAGTTACATCTAACTCCTTAAGTATCACTGATCCCTCTAATGAACATAAGTCATAGTCTTACTATGACTTAGTCATTTCTTCCAAAGAGAAGCTGTGGCCACTACGTTCAAGCCCCTAGAATCAGTCCTTAAGGGGGGCAATCTATCTACTTACCCCTGCTTCGGGGAAGGCGTGAATTCCATCTTGTGTAACTGAGTTCCCAGCTCCCAAATCAGACAAGTCCCTAAAAAGATAGGCATGTTGAGTTGACAATCTGACCACTCTCATCCATACTAATCAAAGGTCCGTCCTCAAAGGCAAGAGTTTCCAAAACACTCAGGATTGAGGTCATGTCACCTATGATCGTTTAGGTGCGATATAAGTCTCCAGTATCAACGACGTTATATACAGAGACGAATCATCTCGTGGTCCAGTCTTATAAAAACTCTTTGTATAGGACACCCCCGCTCGCATGTCTCCACATGAATGGTTAGGATCTACCATTCGTAGTAGTTTACAACACTTGCAAACTTCTACAAAGTGGGCCATATCCGTAGTGTCACCAGAATCAAGTATCCCTCCTTAATCCTTATATTACAGACCTATTTAGGTTATCACTTAAGGCATGATCCACTTGTATATCTCATATACATGCTTAAGTTTACATACGATAACCATGAAGCTTTGTTTATTGGATATGAGTAAATGCCAGAATAAAATAACTCTTATTTTACTCATAACAATGCGATTATATTACAAACTACGAGACTCCGGGATAATCAGGACACCAATCCTAACAGTATCATATACAATATAAACTATAGTTCATTTTCTCTATTTTATGGCATTTAATATAAATCATATTTATATTACATTTAACAACTATGAATCACATTCATAGAAAAAAATATTTGATTCTTATTCAAATATTTATTTCTTCCAACTAAACTATAATGTATCAAATACATCATAACAATTATATCATATATAATTGAATCAATTTAATTATACATATAATTAAATTCCCTCTTATTAATTTGAACAATTCAAATTAACCCAAAAATTGATTCTCAACTAAATCTTTTTAAGCTACCAATGGAACCTTAAGAACCTGTAGCTTGAAGCTCTAACGGTATGTGAATAATTAATTAAGCTCTTTAATTACATTATCCACCATCCATTAATTGTCGGGCACTCCACTAAAGACTGACAGCTGCACTCTTCGCACTACAGACATATTTATGTGTTCATTGGATATAACCAATCAACAGTACGATGACCCTTCACAAATTGCTCGTAAGTACAACTGAGCCAAATTATCGTTTTTCCCCTGTAGATACATCTAACTCCTTAAGTACCATCGATTTCTCTAATGAACAATAAATCATAGTCCCACTATGACTAAACCTCTCTCAGGCCAGGAGAGGGTGTGGCGCCACATTGTTCAAGACCCGGAATCAGGCCTTAAGGGAGAAATTTATCTACTTATCCCTGCTTCAGGAAAGGAGTGAATTCCATCTTGTCTAGCTGTATTCCCAGCTCCCCAATCAGATGAATCTCCAAATGGTAGGCTTGTTGAGTCGGTGATCTGCCACTCTCACTCATACAAATCAAAGGACCGCCTTTATAGGCAGGAGTTCACAACTCACTCAGGATTAAGGTCATGTTACCTATGGTCATCTTGATGAAATAAAAGTCTCTATTTGTTATATAATGAGACTAAAAATTTCGTAGTCCGCTCTTATACAAACTTCTTTATATAGAATATCTCCACTCGCATGTCTAATACATGAATGATCAGGATCATATCATTTGTAGCACTTTACAACATTTGTAACATTTACAAAGCGGGCCATACTCATAGTGCCACCTATAGACCCTTTAGGTTATCACTGAAACATGATCCATCTGTATGTCTCCACATACATGTTTAAGTTACAACGATAACCTTGGATGCTAGTTTATTGGTTTGTGATTAATGCAACTAAAATATCACATATTTTATAGACAAAGTAAATAAAAATATCATATATTATTAATCACATAAAAGTTTGTTCACACAAGGTTTACAAACTATAAGGCCATACGAGAGAACCATCAAATAGCCTTAAAACAATTAATGAACTCTATTGTGATGGGGGGAGGGAGGAAGTTTGTAAAGAAATTGATAAATTTGTGCAAAAAAAAAAAAAAAAAAGGTAAATGAGATATTGAAAAATGAAAAATCGATTTTTTTTAATTGATCTAGTTTAGTTGGGTTTCCTCTTAATTTTTCTTAGTAATCATAGGCATTTAACAAAATCAAGATTCGTGCTAGTTATTCACTTAGTCTATACACCATAAAAGCATAGGAATGCATAACCTAATTTCTTGATTAAACAATTAATCAAACCTAAATGACTCAATTAATAAGGATTGATAGCGACCTAATTAATCGTTCATTTGCATTAAAAAAGAGCAATTCTTGACTAAGATTAGATTAGTAGTTCGACAAGACTAGGTTACTAGCCCAATTGTCTTGAATTACTAAGCATGCATAATTATGAACAAGATTAATCCCTATAACCTAAACTCACACATTTGCACTTTTTAGTTGTGGTTTCCATAAGAAATTAAGCACATAGACATGCTATTATTTCTAGCATTCATTGAATAAAAGAAAGTTGACCAAAAGTACTTAAATACAATGCATGGAAATTATTTCACATTCAAGAATCAATTTCAATAAGAGTTTATTACAGAAATCAAGGAATTACATGAGAGATTATTGAAGATTCAATCTCATAATAAGAAAATTAAGAATCTACCTAAACTAAACTAGATCACTTATCTTAATGTAGCGCCTCCTTCAAGATTTGATCAAGGAATATCATGGATGCATCAAAGGTAAGGAAAGAATGAAAGAAAAGGTGCAGAAAGCTAAGAAGATCCAGAGAAAATCGAGTGGTGATCGAATCTCTCGCATGAAAATGTAAAAATTTGCTTTTATATCACAGTGTAGTGTTGCAATACTCTTATCGATTTCAATACCTCGAGTGTTGGATGAGTGTTGCAACTCTGATGCGACACTCGGTTGTGGTGAGGTATGTACACACACGCATTGGAAATTCTATCAATCTACGTAGCGTTGCGATGTTGAGGGTAGCATTGCAATGCTGCCCTGTTTCCAATGTTACTGCCTTCAAATGTCGCGTGCCAGCATCGAGGAAGGGTTGTGACACTGCCTGTTACCAGATGTGCTCTAGTGAGTGGCATTTTAGTACTTTTCGTGATTTCTTCAATTTTTTTAATTCTAAACTCCATTTTGACACCAATTTGGCTCATTTTCCCCTTAGTGACTCTTTTGGCCCTCGGGATGAATTTACCTATAAAACGGACATTTTATGCATAAGAATTATACAAAATGGATAGGATTATGGATAGAAAACTGGCTCTTTTTTTAGAACTATTAAAGATTTATATCTTCTCAACATTTGAGGTGTCTCAGGAAACTTTTTCTTTTGACATATCAACTTTATAGTAGAACGGTACTTTACCATTCCATGTTAAGTTATTGCATTGAACATTAAACTACTTTGTAAACGTAAGATGTATTAGACAAATTTAACATCATGTCCTAAACATCTTTATGTTGACTTTTAATATACAAAAACACTACAAATCGATTATTTGAAATTGGTTAAATAGTCAAATTTTCATACTGATTTCTACCTCATAATGAGTAAATATCAGTACAAAATAGATAAATACCCACTTTTCATTTTCTTGTTTATAAAATAATATTGTCATTGTTTAAAGTTATGAGTTATGATACTGTATCAAACCCTTGTTCTCAAAGATCCTAACTGCCAAATGAACATCACAATTTTGCCAACCTTTTCCATTTCAATCTTTGAAAATGTGCTTGAATTTGTGTAGATGCATTGAACTCCTTTTCATAAAAGAAGTTATTCATTTTTACATATCTCATATGCAACAATGAATCAAACAATGCATAAAGACTATTAAAATCACCAATGAGAAATTGACTCATAGTTTATTTTCACCTACTAGTTCCGATGTTGATTTTTATCTGACACCAAGAGTCTTACATTGAAGATTTCTATCTCCAAATTCTACACTTTCAAGTCTCCCTTTTTATAAATCCATTCATATCCTTTGGGCTTGACCCTATCAATAAAAATCTACATAAAACTGACTGAGATTAAGTACGCTACTTTATCTCAAATTTTATGACTTTGACATAATTTTCTTTTGTCAACTTCCTTCAATTTTTGTCATCCATTATGGCAACTACGACTTTCAATAAGTCATAGCAGAGGTTTAGTTATCTCATAACTCTCCTACTACTTTGAGGTTTATAAGTTTTCATCATGTCATCTCATATGACAATTAAAACTTTAAGTAAGCCTTTGTAAAGGCTGAGTTATCTTAACTCCCCACTACGATGAAGACTTATCTGGTTGATAATTAGAAATTGACATTCAAATAAAAATAAATGGTTAACAATACTTGTTAACTATTAAGTGGTGTTACTTGAAATTAGTCAATCGACACAATTTAACCTTGCTAAAGATCTGCAACCTTTTATTTTGACATTCCTAATAAAATTATTATCTATCACATAAATACATTATTTTATTTTGGACTGTCCAAAAGGTCATTTTATAAACTCCTCAAAGACTACCCACATTTAGGTGTACTTTTGAATATTCAATTCGCCAAGGGTTCGTTTTGACACAATTGTTTAAATTTACTCAAATACTGACATGTCGCAAGCTAGTTTTATAACACTTTCATAATCCAAAATCATTTCTCAAGCATCTTATAAGGAAATAATGTTCAAAATTGCAATCTCTATTGCATGTGCTTAGTGAGTCTGGCACCAGTATAATGTTTATGTTTCACAAAGTACTTAACATGTACTAAGTTTAACAAGACCATATTTCTCCTGTTCTAGCACAATTTGATCCAAATTGTACCTAATTCTCGAAGTTGAGATCTTATCTCATCTTCATCAATTAGGCATAGTACATTAAAATTTCTGCACTAATCATTATGATCTGATCATAATGTCACAATAGACTTGTCTAAATAACTTTAACTTTGGTCTAATTTCTTTTGAACATTTCAAAATATGTAAGACTTAAATTGCATTAGATTAAGATACTTACACTCATAAATACTCATTAATCATATTAATGACATATTTACGATGTCAAACTTACTCTTTTAGTTACTAAACCACTTGGGTCAAAATGCATAAGCCCAACAAATTCTTTGGCCTGATAGCCTTATCAAGTAAGGTTTAATGAAACTCTTGCATGAAAAGCAAGAGGTTTTAATAGGTAGTAGTAATTTAACTCTAATTCTTAGAGAATTACCCATAACAGTCACTTAAATACCAAAGACAAGTATCTTTTTTTTTAGAAAAAAATTTTCTTTCTTTCTGGATTCATCAATCCTTACTCATAGACTTGAACATATTCTCAAACAACTTTTGAAAATATGCCTTATTACTAAAATCATTCATACTATATGAATTATTTGGTAATAAAGTTTGGAGAAATTGAATTTCTCTTATGATGATAAAAGCACCATATTTCGCATAAATAAACGACATTTTAGTGCCTCCCACTATGTTAATTGGAATTAGGTTCTTGTTGCCAACTAGTAGAACTACTCCACTGAATTAAGTATTTGCAAGAAACACAACTAAAGTGTAATGAAGGAAAATTCTGAAAGTGAATCCTTATTCAACTATCAAGGTGTAAATGTTTATTCCTACTAAGAACTTAGTATATCAAATTTATTTATTCTTATTTTTCTTCATTTTAAGATATTTCTAAAATTCCTCATCATGAGACATCTCAAGCTAATTTGGAAACATTTTTTCTTATTTGCTCTAGTCACATAAATTTTTCTCGATTCAAATCATACTTAACTTTTGAAGTCATTTAGCTTCCCATGACTTCATCTTAATCAAGACACATCATATGTTATCTAGATAAAAATAAGCTATCACTTCAAATATAATTTATGAACATTTTATGAACTAGCAACACCTTTTTTAGAACATTTTTCAAATAAAAGACAAATTTAAGATCACATTGCCATTTAATGTTGATGATATTTTTTCAAGTAACTTATTTATCAAACCTTTTGACTTATATCGGTATTTAAAAGTTAAAACTCTTGAGAGAAAATGACATAACTTTGAATTATATAAAACTTGTTATTTGACTATATGCAACCTTCTATCCATTCAAATTCAACATAGAAATTAAAAATGAACTCAATAGATTTAACATGAATCTCATTCATATTAATTCAAAATTTCTATTGCTATGATACTCTAGTGAGTTAGAATAAAAGTCACCGCAGGGTAGTCAGTTACTCTTTCATTGGATTGGGACATTCTTAACCAAATATTACATCAGAATAACTTTTACTCCTATAATATTTAGTTACCATCAGTTTGGTAAGAATTTCATTAACCACCTTAATGAATTCTTGTCAGTGTAACCCATCATTTTGGAATTTATAATCTTTGCCCCAACAAGTTTGCCGTAGAGAAGAACAATGCTGAGAACAAAAATTATAACCCTATCTTTTTCAAGAGTTAACTCTGATATTGACCCATGCAAACACCATTTATAGGAGGACGCATCGTGCCTTGAGGCCAAACATGAATCTCACGATGTGAATTACCGATAACATAGGGGAATCAGACATATCATATATATCATTTTTCCTCCCACTAAGTATTTTTCAATTGAGGGTTCATTACTTAGATAATTTAGGCTAAGAAATTTATCTAAGTCTTGTTAAATTTGCCCAATATAACTCTTATGTTAGATAGTTTTACAATGTATGATTATCATTTATTAAATGTTTTAATAAACTCTAATCATCTATTGCATACTTACAAAATATTTGACTAATTCACCTTCCAGGTTAGTTCCCAAGTAGGGGTATTTTGTTTCGGTCAGCTTAAATACCTCATTCCTTAGACAGAATGTTCCTTAGACAAAGGTCCCTTATAAGCAAATGTTTTATAAATTTAATCTTTTATTTTCTCATTTTAATCCTATTAAAAGAAAATTTAATATTTTAATTAAAACCAATTTAATCATATTAAACTGATTAAAAGATTAAACTTATTTCTAATCTCATTAGAAACGTGATCTTAGGCCTATGTGAATCATATTTTAAAACTATTTTAAAAAATGATTTTAACCTAAGGTTTGCATGCAATTCTGAATTATTGATTTTAATTTTTAATCTCATTTAATTATAACTTTTATAAAAGAAATTAAATAAATTGAGACCAATTATTGCATGTTTAAGCATACTTAGGTAAATTATAACAATTATAAAATAACCTAAAGTAGTGACATGCTTCATGCAATTCCATTTCATTACTTAAGATACATAATACTTATATACTAAAGTAATGAATAAATAAAAACATACATCCATCCATACATTAAACTATATATTATAACACCTATAATATAAATTATGCATGACTATGTTATTAATGCATGCAAACATATAGTATAATATTTATATTATATGATGCATGAGCATGCTATAAAATTAAATCATGAAACTATATATTATAACATTTATAATATAAATGATACATAAATAATGCATAACCTATGGTGGGATTTTACTATATGACATACATTATGACATGTAAATATATAAATTAAATCATATATCATATACATAATTTAAAACAATTATTGGACCGGAATTGAACTCCTAAACGATTAATTAAATTAATATAACACTTATATAATTGAGTTACTTAAAAAACAGATAATTATTACAAAAAAAATAGCCAACCGGTTCAAAACAGGTGAACCGGGTCTTGAACCGCACGAACAGAACCACCTAATACCCAAACTGGCCTTGACCGCTCCAACCAAGTGAACTAGATGTAAACCAGCTTCAATTCAAACTGAACCGCACGCGAACAAGAAAAAAATGAAAAATTCTTCCGTTTGCCATTTATAGCATTGCAAAGCTAGGGCACAACGTTGCAACTCTACTGTATAGTAGCCACCGTACAGTTGCGAATTCTTTCAAATTTCCTCCGATTTTGGTCTCGTTTTCTCCATAAATCCTCCAGAAAACTCATGAAGAACTCAAGATTAAAGAATTACAGACTCTATCACAATTAATGCCCAAAAACAAACGACCCTTACAAACCAAATTGTAAAAATAAAACGATAAATCTAAGGTCCAATCCCGTAAACATCCAAAAATTGCAAACATTCATAATCATTCATCATATGAAAACATACAAAATGCAACACACCAATAGATCTGTAAAATAAATTCTGGAACAATAAAAATTTGGGACAAAAAAAAACCATAATTTGATACCAATTAAAGGAACTATGAAGTTCCGTAGTGGAAACGGGGATCGACTCAATTTTTATTTTCACATAATAATGAGATTACAGAACATAATTTATGCAATTAATATTTAATTTACAACATGCAAGGAAGAAGGAGGAGAAGATATTACCCTTGAACATACTGAAACCTTCACAAATTGATGATCCTTTAGATATAACCAGTCAACAGTTGATGATCCTTCACAAATTGCACGTAAGTACACCCAAAATTACCGTTTTGCCTATATAGTTACATTTAACTCCTTAAGTACCACTGATCCCTCTCAATAAATCATAGTCCAACTATGACCAAAACCCTCTCGGACTAAGAGATGGTGTGGTGTCACATTATTCAAGCCCTAGAATCAACCTTTAAAGGAGAAATTTATCTACTTACTTAGACGTTAGGGAATGAGTGAATTCTGTCTTGTATAGCTGTGTTTCCAACCTCCCAATCAAACGAATCCCCAAAATGGTAGGTTTATTGAGTCGGCGATCTAGCCATTCTCACTCATACAAATCAAAGGACCACCTTTATAGGCAGGAGTTCACAACTCACTCAGAATTCAAGTCATGTCACCTATGGTTATCCTGGTGAAATGTAAGTCTCTATTATGAACGGTGTTATATAATGAAACTAATCATTTCGTAGTCCGGTCTTATACAAATTCCTTTGTATAGAATACCCTCGCCCACATGTCTCCACATGAATGATCAGGATTAGATCATTTATAACACTTTACAACAATTGTAACATCTACAAAATGAGTCGTATTCTTAGTGTCACCAGAATAAGGTACTCAGCCTTATCCATCAACTACAGACCATTTAGGTTATCACTTAAACATGATTCACCTATATGTCTCTACATACATGTTTAAGCTACAGAAGATAACCTTGGATGTTAGTTTATTAGTTTGTGGGTTAATACTATTAAATGTCGAATAAAACATCTCATATTTTATTAAATAAATAAAATATTTGTACATTACAATTATAAACTACAGGACCCACAAGATTTAAGGAATCAACCCTAACATCTTCAAGTAATGGTGTTATAAAGAGAGACTAACCATTTTGCGGTCCGGGTTTATACAAACTCTTTGTATAGGATACTTCACTCACATGTCTCCACATGAACGATCAGGATCAGATCATTTGACAACTATTGTAATAATTACAAAGTGGGTCATATCCGTAACGTCACCAGGATAAGGTACCCAATCTTATCCATATACTACAGACCATTTAGGTTATCACTTAAACCTAATCCATTTGTATATCAACCACATACATATTTAAGTTACATAAAATAACCTTGTATCTTTCTTTAATGGATTAATACATATATAAAATAATCAACTATTATTTCAAATAACATATTACTACGAGGTTTTAGGGTATACATCCCAACACAAAGAACTGAAAACCCTTAAAAAAATACTTGGCTCCCCGATAATATTGCCAATTTGGTCGGAGTGGATTTCGTCGCCCAAATCCAACTAAATAATTTAACCATATCCACCACAACGAACTGCTAGTCTTAATGACAAGACCGAGTTGAGCACAAAGAGCTCTAAAATTTCTTAATTAAAGTGTTTTCAGCCCGAGAGTAACCAAAAGGGAGAGGGTTTGAAGATGGTTTTTGTAGCAAATAAATTTAAATGCATAAAATAAAAAGCAGAATAGTTGTGATAACAATGAGAAAAACACCTAGCTTGGGTTGTCATAGAATTCTCCTATTCGATGCATTCGATCATAGAATTCTCATTACTAGATTCAAGCAATTGTTTATACCTAACCAAATTAATTGGAAGTTGGAACAGGCAATTAATTTGACCTAATTATCTAATTATCCCAATTTAAATTGATAAACAACATGCAAATTCAAGTTGACCTAATTGAATTAAAATCTAGGAAAAAGTTAGGTTGAATATCTAATAGAAACAACTTTAATTAAATATTTGGTTGATTCAATTCTAGGTTGATTAAAACAATACTAATCTAAATGATTTGCAAGCTAACCTAACTTATTGCTTCTAGTCTATTTAGACGCGATTAAATGTCACATATCAAATGTCAATAAAAAGTGATAATTATAAAATTTCCAAATGTCCAATAATATAATCACAAACATTCAAAAACATAATCGAATCTGACAATTACAAGCAACTAGTTCGAAAACTCATAAATACACCAAATAGGTAGAGAAATCCTAAACTCAAGCTAGAAACGAATACCTTAGCGCATAATGTTCATGGTAATCACCAAGGAATCATTTCGATAAATCCTATTGACTAAAAAGAAGGGAAAAGATGAGATGAATCATGTGGAAGTTGGCTGGATGGCAGAATTCAGACCTAATTTGGCAATAATTCAGTTTATACTAAGGTAGTGTAACGACACTGTTAAAAACGTAATTACGCTCCAATCGGAGTGCAAGTCTCAGGTGTAAGGCTGGCTTAACGACTCTGATACATTTGGGCAAGCGTGCATACATTTTTTGAATTTTTCGGTAAACTTCGTAGGGTAACTACGCTGTGGGTAACGTAATTACGGTGCCTTGTTTCTTTACATTCTACCTTCAAGCGTAACATTGGAGCGTAAAGCAAGGGTAGTTACGCTGCGTGGATTAGTTACTCACTGTCTTGTAGCGTAACGCTACGCTGTGTGGAGGGTGGTTACGCTGGCTCATGGGCATTTTTGGTAATTTTCCTCCTTTAAAGCCTGGATACTAAAATTAACTCCAAATTACTTCAAATTAATCTCGAATGACTTTAAATACTCGTTCTACCTCTTGAGTGCTCAATTCCTACAAATAGCATGATTTACACATAAAATGCTAGAACAATCTCAAATTAAGTGGAGCTAGATAGCACATTTTTTGTGCTATCAGTATTCCTCAGTGGTGGGGTCATGAAGGATATTAGCAGGACTGATGCAATTCATCAAATGGTGGTAGAGAAGTGATCTTGCTCACCAAAATAGGAACCTTCGGTGGGTTATCTTTCTTGGTTTCTTTTTCCAAACCTTGACATCTATCGTCCTCCATATTCCTTATCATGCTCTACCCTTCCTTCAAGTGTGGCTTTTATGCTGCTTGATGGGTGGAGATGGCTAATAGGCTTTTAGTGGCCCAACAAGATCCTGACAACATTACTCGAATATGAGAATTCAGATTGATGCGGCTTCTACTTTATATAGGCCAAGGTAGTTGAGGAATGACCTAAAATCATGCTCTACACATTTAACCATCATTTTAGGCCTTGAATAACAGTTTTGATCGAGGAAATAACAACCATAATTGACTGACCGCAAATCTGGAAAATTAGGGTTTTATGATGCGGTCGCAATTAATTTGGTGATACGGTCATAATGAAATCAAAATCTGCAAAATAGTAAAAAATCAATCCAAAAACTCATATAATTAGCCGAAATCACTAAAAACATACTGTAGACAATTCAAAGACATGTGATTACTCATTTTATCTAATCTAGGACATCCTAAAGTCAAAATATCACATAAAGTTCTACTTTTTTTTTTTTTTTTTTTAAAAAAAGGGTTTTAAAATAGATAGTAAATACATGCACTTTTTGACATCAATCATAAACATCTTAGCAGAAAATGAGAGAAAAACTATCTACTTGTATATGTTTGAAAATATTCATGTATGTTGGGTCATGTATAAGTTGTCTGAAGTTTCTGAATGCCTATAAGGCTACAAGTTATAAGATGAATGCACATACACATTACTATTATCAAGTCAAGTAGGTACAGGTGAAACAAGAAACAGGTGGACAACAGATGCCACAAGAAGGTTGACATATACGTCTTCACATCCTCTTTTAGGTTAAGAGGGTAATCTGGGAAGGGGTGTAAAAATAATTCAGCAACAAGCTACAATACAATATTTAAAAAACTCAAAGGAGTTTAAAGTAGTTCACAACATACAACAATCTTAAACCTTAATTCAAGTATTCTGATCAATCAAGAGATAGAAGACTTATAAGTGAGCATAAACGAGGTAGTAGAAGAGTTAAAGAGAATATACCTCAAGGTTCTTCAAACACTAGTAAAAAAAAAATGAAGAAAGAGAGACTAGTAACAACCGAATACATTAGGTAAAAAACATAAACATCGGCAAAAAGTTATGAACTTACCATCACAACAAACTAAACTCAACGATGTAATCATGCTCATTAACAAAATAATAATAATAATAAAAAAAAAGTAAAATAAACATATTAGAAGTTTTCATCTACCATGTATTCTTACTTTGGGGAATTTTACTTTCTCGTAAAGGAAGTCTCTTTCTTTACTTACAAAATATGTATTTTTCAAATTATTTCCTCTCAAGAAAATAAATAAATAACTGAAGCTTATCTTCTCCATATGAAACTTAAATAAATAGGTTAACTTCATATGAAAACCAAGAGTTCTGTCAACTAATATAAATGTTTAGTTTTATAATAGAGACGGTTACCATAATTACTTTATATCTAAATTGAATAGATAAACCTTAGGATTATTCAAAACAAATTGTCAAGAATATATACATACCGAATTCTATTGAAAGATTAAGGAAAATTGTTAAAAATAACACCTTTAAGTTTTCACCCTACAAAACTAGCATCCTTTTTTAAACCTCATTCAAATAGATTTTCTTGGTCCATCTCGAGCGAGATTGACCGCCGAGATTTAGTTTTAAAAAAAAAATAGTTTTTTCGAGCTTATTGATTGTTTTAGCCCTCTTGAGCCTTTCTCGGTACATCTCGAAGAGGTTAGACCGAGATTCTACTAATTTTTTCAAAATATTATTTGATCTTCCTAAATCTTATACCAAATCTTATATATTTTCAAATTTTCTCCAAATTCGATTATATTTACCAAATATTATATCAAATTCTTATGTAATTTTTTAAATCTTTAGCCAAATTTCTAATTTCCAATTCAATTTACCAATTATCCAAATGAATTTTTAGATGGATCTCAAGTGATTGATTTTGATTTTTAAATTTTTTAAAGAAATGTAAAATATGAAAAATATATAAAATCTTGGTATGAATCTCAGGCAGATTAATACGAGATCGATGAATTCTCGGGCAGATTAATATCAGGATTTTATATATTTTCCATATATTACCTATTTTTTTCTTTTTACAAAATTTAATTTTTCTCAAAATTAAAAAATCAAAATGCAACCATAAAATCTAATTAGTAAATATTGGGGGTTGATGCCCTAAATCTCATAGGGTTCTATAGTTTGTAATTGTATTGTACAAATTTATTATTTAATAAAATATATGATGTTTTATTTCAAAATTAGTTGCATTAATCACAAACCACTAAACTAACATCCAAGGTTATCTTGTAGCTTAAACATGTATATAGAGCTTAAACCTTATCCTGGTGACACTACAAGTATGGCTCGCTTTGTAGGTGTTACAATTGTTGTAAAGTGCTACAAATGATTTGATCCTGATCATTCATGTGTAGACACATGAACGGGGATATTCTATACAAAGGAGTTTGTATAAGACCGGACCACGAAATGTTTAGTCTCATTATATAACATCTTTCATAATAGAGACTTATATTTCACCGCGATGATTATAGGTAACATGACCTGAATCTTGAGTGAGTTGTGAATTCCTACCTATGAGGGCGGTCCTTTGATTTGTATGGGTGAGGGTGGTCAGATCGTTGACTCAATAAGAGTACCATTTTGAGAATTCGTCTTATTGAGGAGTTGAGAACACAGCTACACAAGAAGGAATTCACTCCTTCCCCGAGGTTTGGGTAAGTAGATAAATTGCTCCCTTAAGAGCTGATTCCAGGGCTTGAACAATGTGGCGCCACACCCTTTCCTGGCCCGATAGGGATTTAATCATAGTTGGACTATGATCTATTGTTCATTAGAGAGATCAATGGTACTTAAGAAGTTAGATGTAACTAAATGGGAAAAACAGTAATTTTGGCCTAGCTGTACTTACGAGCAATCTGTGAAGGCTCATCGTACTATTGATACACATAAATATATTTGTAGTAAGAAGAGTGCAGTTGTCAGTCTTTAGTGGAGCACCCGACAGTTAACGGATGGTGAATAATTTAATTAAAGATTTTAATTAATTATTCACATACGTTGGAGCTTCAAGCAATATGTCCATAAGGTTCCCTTAGTAGCTCAATAGGACTAAATGAGAATCAGTATTTGGATTAATTTGAATTGTTCAAATTAATTGAGGGAATTAACTATATATGATATAATTAAGTTATTTTAATTATATGTGATATGATTATTATAATGTATTTGATACATTATATCATTTGTTAGAGGAAATAAATATTTGAATATGATTCAAATATTGATTATATGAACTGGATTCATAATTGTTAAATTTAATATAAATGTGATTTATATTAAATGGCATATGTGAGAGAAAATAAACTATAGGTTATATTGTATATGATACAATATTAAACTATAGGTTATATGTTATATTTGATATGTATATTATATTATATGATAAGTTAGTTATCATATTTATATATATATTAAATCATAATTTAAATAAATTAATTTTATTAATTTTATTTTTAAAATTAATTTAATTTGAATAAGTTGTATTTTGATAGAGAAAAGTTGTATTTTGATAGAGAAAAGTTCTCTTAATTCTCTACTTTCTCTTCATCCCAAAACTCTCATTCTTCTCCTTCCCTCAATCCAAATTTACCAGAGCTCATTCCTCTTAGATTCTCATCAGAGAATATCAAAGACTCCAAATGGTTGTGCTCGATTGGCCATTTCAAATATGTCCGTGAATTCCCGTTTGAAGGATTTCTTGAAAAATGTCTTCAAAGGTAAGGTTTCATGAAACCCTAAATTTCCTTTAATTGAGCATGTTATATTCAATTTTGTTAAAATGCATAATCTATTTGTATTTTTCTGTAAAATTTTGTTCTCTGTAAAAATGGGATTTGGGACGAACCCGCTTCTGCTCAAGGGTCCTTCAATGGGATCCTCCAGTAAATTCATTTGGAAATTTAGAAATTCATATAATCATGGAAATAGAAATTGGCCTAAAATTACATGAGAATTGAATATAATATTCGGTAAAGATAACCGAATTTGGAGAAATTTTGAGAATATATAAGATTTTGTATAAGATTTGAATAGATTATCTAATATTTGAAAAAATTACTAAAATTTGCATGTTTAATCTCTCCGAGATGTATCGAGAAAGGTCCAAAAGGGCCAAAACAATTGATAAGTTAGAAAAAGTAAAATTTTCAACTAAATCCCGGTGGTCATCTCGCTCGAGATCCAGCAAAAAAAACTAGTTAACTACTATTTCTGACAATTTCCCAAAGATTAATGATGACTCTAAAGTGATTATTTCCTTCCTCAACCAAAATTCTGAATGTCCTAGAATCTCTCCCTAGATGGAATTCAAGAAAGACTATCTGACTATTTGCTTATTGTATATTAGTTCAATTAGGGTTCTCATTAAATCCTAATTAAGTAGGTCCAATCTAATGAAATAACCCGATAAAATATTAATCTACATATATAGCCTATACTTTAATTATAGGTATGATTATTTAAATACGTCTAAGAGAGACATCTACAATACAGTCCATCCATCCTTCGAAAGAAGCCTACCTCTTCACAATAGCTAAAAGAATTCCAAAGTCACAAATATTATGTCTATCGGTTCTAAACATTCATTCTAAACATCTACAATCTAATCTATTGTCAACATTCAACAAAAGTTGATAACTTCTTGGAGATGATTGATGGAAAAAAAGCTATCTTCACCTTTTATACAAGTACTGACAGAAATTTAGATCATAAAGAAAATGTCGATACTTAAAGTGCAAATTACTGATACCTAGAGTGCAAAAGAAACCTACTGAGGTGAAAACATAAAATGCAAATTACTGATACCTAAAGCTCTTCAGATCTTGTCGCTTGGGGGGTTCGCGTGCAGTAGTTGCCGACTCGTCCAGCAGTTGCCGGTCGGAGCAGTCACGTGCAATCAGAACAGTCGTTGCAGCCGAGTGATGAAGGGAAAGAGCGAGGAAATGGGGAAAGAGTGAAGGAAAGAGGAAATATTATTTGGGGAAGAGAGGGAGATAAAATCTAATGGGAGAAAGAGGGAGAGAAAACAAACGATTGAAATGTTTGAAATTTGAGTAACTACAGGTTGTGAAAAGTAAAAATATAATTAAATAATATTATACTTGATCATATCCTCTTCGAGTTTTCAGTTCTCAAAACTAGTATCATTTTTGCAAACAATAATTTTTCTCGATCCATCTCGGATGAGAACGGTCACCGAAATTTAGTTAAATTTTTTTTTCTAACTTATGGATTGTTTAGGGCCTATTTGATACATCTTGGTCATTACACATCAAGATTCTGTTTTTTTTTTTTTTTCAAATATTACTTAATCTGCCCAAATTCTATTATTTTTTGAAATATTACATTAATACCCCGAATCTTGTGTCAAATCTTATATAATTTCAAATTTTCTACAAATTAGTTAGGAATATTATATCAAATATTTACAACTTTTTGAATTTTTAGTCCAATTTTTGTTTACACAATTATATTTAATTTTCAAATTATCTAAATGGTTTTCAAGTAATGGACTTGTGATTTTAAAAGATTGAGAAATATCAGATTTTGCAAAAAATTAAGATATGAGAAATATATAGAAATCTCGTTATTAATCTGCCCCAAAAATTATCGAGAAAGCCCAAATATATAGAATCTCAGTGTTAATATGCCCGAGATTAATATCGAGATATTATATATTTTTCATATCTTATCTATTTTTTCTTTTTTGCAAAACCTAATCTTTTCCAAAATTTAAAAAATCACTTAATATCCATCTGTTGAATGAGAAATTTTAGACCGATCGCAAATTGCCCCGTCATTTACTAAATTAATGACGAAATTCCAAATAATTGAATTCGAGACTAATTAGAAGTTGATATTTGTCCTAAATTGAAGTTGAAGACATAATTTGGCGAAGTCCGATGATGCCACATGTTTCCTTCGTAACCGTTGGATTGAATAAAATTACTTCAATCCAATTTGATATTATTTTTTGGGCTAAAAGTCCAATTTAGCCCATAAATAGGCTTAATTTGACCAAAATATCAAATAAGGCCCAAATCCAATTAGTCAGACCCATGGACCGACCAAACCCAAGCCCATGAAGTCCAGCAGAGAACTCTATAAATAGAGGAGTTCTCCTCATTTGTGAGGGTCAGCAATTCTATACTCTAGAAAGCTTATAGAGAATTCTTTACTCCTGAAGCTGACCACACTTGAAGACTGAAGTCCTTCGAAGATACAAGCATCCTGAAGATTGAAGTCCTTCGAAGATACAAGCATCCTGAAGACTGAAGTCCTTCGAAGATACAAGCATCCTGAAGACTGAAGTCCTTCGAAGATACAAGCATCCTGAAGACTGAAGTCCTTTGAAGAGGCAAGCATTCTGAAGACTGAAGTCCTTTGAAGATACAAGCAATTCTACATTTAGAGAGTCTAAAAGGAATTACAAGCAATTCTACATTTAGAGAGTCCAAAAGGAATTCATTGCTACTCTTAGAAGATAGAAGACCCTTAAAGACTGAAGTCCTTCAGAGATACAAGTATTCTTCCAAGACTTCAACTCCATGATCATCACGTACTTCGCTTCCTCAAATCAAGTGTACGCATTCAACTGAGAAAGAATCAGAGGATCAATAACTAGAGATCGAACCACATCGCATCAAATCAACTTCAACATCAACACCAACTTAAGTTCAACTCCACGAAACAAGTTTCTTTGGAAGCCTCGTGCGAACATAATCCTCCAATAAGATCAACAAGCTTAAAGGTCGATCATCTAAGAAGATCAGCAAGCCCAAAGGCTGATCATCCAAGAAGATCGCAAGCCCAAAGGTCGATCATCCAAGAAGATAAGAAGATCAGCAAGCCCAAAGGCCGATCACCAAAGAAGATCAACAAGCCCAAATGCCGATCACCCAAGAAGATCAACAAGCCCAAAGGCCGATCGTGTAAGAAGATCAACAAGCTTAAAGGTCGATCGCTCAAGAAGATCAACAAGCCCAAAGGCCGACCACCCAAGAAGATCAACAAGCCCAAAGGCTGACCATCCAAGAAGATCAACTAGCTTAAAGTTTATAGTTTATTTTGAATGTGTATTAGAGATTGTACTCACTTTCCACAAAATTAATACAAATACAAAGTTCAAGTTCCACGAAATAAATTTCTATTGAAATCTCGTGTGAACACCATCTAAAAGAACTAATTTGGATCTCTCCAAAAAAAATTAATTTGGATAATTGGTAAATTAAATTGGAATTTATAAACAACGCTAAAGATTTGAAAAATTACATATATTTGTTAAAGATAACTGAATTGAAATAAAATTTAAAAAAATATAAGATTTGGTATAAAATTTAGGAAGATTACCTAACACATTTGGAAAAATTGGTAGAATGTAGTGTAATCTGCCTGAATTTGTCGAGAAGACCCAAAATAATCGATAAGTTAGAAAAAAATATATATTTTTAACTAAATCTCGAGGGTCAATTTCACCCAAGATTAATCGAGAAAAACTAGTTGAACGAATTTTCAAAAAGTGTACTAGTTTTGAAAAGTGAAAACTTGAAGGGACTATTTCTGACAAATTCCCTAATTTACACTTAAAAATCATCGTAGATCCATGACACTAAAAAAAAAAAATGTCATAAATTTTCAAAAATTTGGAAATCTTTGTTTTTCCCGCCAAAAACATTTTTTTTTTTTTTTTTTTACATTTATGACACTTTTTCATTTTGTCCTCTCAATTTGGCTATAGAGATGTGTCATGGTATTCCATTTTTCTTATAGTGATTATATTAATAATATGGTATTTTAATACCGAGTATAAATGTCAATTAGAGATGTGAAAGTATATTATTATTGACATGAACATAATTCAACTACTATATAATATATATTCTTGACCTAAATATTAGAGGTTTAAATCTCCCACCCTGCATGTTATTGAACTCGAAAAATGAAGAAGTCTATCATTTTACAAAACAAAATCAATTTAATAAATTAGAAGTTGTACTAAGAAAAGTTAAACCTTAAAATGTCACGTTGTGTTTAAATAGAAAATTGCAAATGTCTTGATTAACAAAAAAGTGGAAATGTGATAAAAATCAACTAAACTTATGTAATAATGTTGCCAAGAGGATCACCTGACATTTGCGTGCCACTATTGGTGAATTTGTATTTTAGAAAATAAGTCAGTTGTAAAACAAGTAAAATCATACACTTACGTGGTGCTTGCCACAACACTCTAATGCTTAAGTTATTTAAGCACAAGAGTTCGAGCAAATTTTTTTAGGGAAGAATGAACTTACCTGTTATGGAACTTTCATACTCATTATATGATGGGACTAAACCTAAGATATCCTTCGTCATTCTAGGAAAATGATTTAGATTTCGTTGATCCTTTTACAAATAGGACTCCTAAGATTGGATCGGGCTGTACGACTGAAACGAGTAAAGGGCATGCCAATGATAGGCCCCAAAATGAAGGCCATATTGGCCTCGACCTTTGAGGCCAATGTGGCCTAATTTCTTTGTCCACTTCTTCCATATAACTCTCTTCAACATGTGTCCTGCCATTCTCGGGTCCATTTGAGGATGGGACAACCTTCCCAATTTTACCTTCAGGATATAGCACTGGCAAGAAAAATAGCAAATTTTTAAAGTTTCATTTGGAAAAATGGTAAAAAGGTTTCAAATTTGATCATAAAAACAAATTCGAATATAAATCGGAGAGAAAAATCTGGAAGTTTTGTTTTTATTGTGACTAATTCGAAAAGTAGTTAGATAAAATCTAATATGACAATAAAATATAAATTCAAATATAATTCGAGGGAGAAAAATGAGCTCATATATTTATATTTACACTATGTTCATAATTTTATTTTCATTTAAGTTTCAACAATTACACTTTATTTATAACTTCATCAATCACAAAACCTACGAATCCATAAAGGAAAAACAGTAAGAAGCCTAGCTCGTTGTAGAGGCATAGCAAAAACAACAAGATTGTAAACTCAAAGTGAATATTTATTTGTTTGTCAAAAAGATAAATTAATGGTATAATAATATAATAAACATGATTAAAAGATATAAAAAATGATAAAATTCGAATGGAATATACAATTTGTTAGATGATAATATGTATAAAATAATGAGTAAAATCTTAATCGAAAATAAATATATTAATCCAAATTTAAAATAATAAAAATTAATAAGATTATGTAAAATCTAAAGATCTATTATAAATTAAAATCAAAATGGTGATATCAAATTAGAGATTGATTCATTCTGAATATTCTTTAAAGTGATTATATCAAATCAAATATAATATTAAACCGTCAATTCAAAATTCAAATTTGGCGAAGAATCCACCCTTTATCTCTTGAATCCGTTAGGTTGGAATCTCATAAACCCTTTTCATTTACACTGGATTTCTATTTAGAATTAATATATGGTATAACAATTATATTTATATTTGAAAATCTTGTTACCCGACCATATTAGGGGCAACTTTGGAATTATAAAAGTGTTCGTCGTGTAAACGGCATATGTTTTGCCAAAATTCTTATTATTTTCGGTTTTTGACAAAAAAAAAAAAATGATCCCCCAATTTTACCATTTCCTCCCATTTCTTCCGAATTTACTTTCTTTCTTGAGCAACCTTATAGGTCCAAAATAACATAACTTTCTATTAAAATTTCATAATTATTTTATGTACTTTGAAACAAACCTTACCTACATGGACATTTTTCAAATAAATAAATAAATAAATCCTATCGAAGATCAAACACTTCAGAATGTAACCACATAATTAAAACATATTTGTAACAAATAATAATAACTTTGGTAATTTGCTTAAAATAAAAAATATATTTTTTTAAAGGTATTAGATTTACTAAAAAGAGGGGACCTTATATCCTAAAATTAAGACACAAACAAAACACCACAAAACAAGAGAACAGAGAATAAAAAATACAAATAAAATAGAAAAAAAATACGCACACATGACATAAGGGAAAATGTCTCATGAAGAATAGGATGTTGGAGTCCCACAAAGAAGGCCCAAGATACTTAGAACAACAAATAAGAACCTTAGACTGAACAACCATACTAATCACTAGGGAGGAAGTAACACCATGGATATGCATATTTCATTCGCGCCAAACATGGTAAAGAACATCACACAAAAAAACTTTTCAGACCTTACGCCTTAGCCGATTATTTGCACTAAGGTTTAAAATCTAATCGAGTTTCGTATCCTAATGTGAGTTTCTATGAGAACACCTTTCCGATAAAAAAAACATGTCCCCTCAAACATCTTACTAAAAGGATATTCAAAAAATAAATGATCCCTAGACTCAACTTCACTTGTACGTAGAACATAATCACTTGATATATCAGAGCACTGTATACAAATATGATATTGTATTTGTAAACAATTTCAAACAATAGGCCATATAATGAACGAATGTTTGGGAAGATTACTTCTACACCAAAAGAGGCTAGTCAAAGGCACCACAGAATTCCTAGGTGTTGGGGTTTGTGCCCTAAAGTCTCGTGTCCTATAGTTTATAAACGATTTTGTACGAACGCTTGTGATGTATAATATATGTAACGACCCAACCCCCTAGGACTTAAGTTAGACTATTACTAAATACATGCATGCATGGAACTTAAAACGACACTATTTTATGGTGAAATAAATGCTAAATAAATAAGGTAAGTGCAAAAGGCTTTCATTAAATTCAAATATTAAAAACAACAATAGGATACCCATAAATCATAAAGGATAAGAAATAAGTCTGAAAATGATTCTTAATAGTAAGTTTCAAACATCAAAATTAAAAGTTAAGAAAAACATGAAAAAAAATCTAAATCTCATGAGCGGAAGCATAAAACTAGTCCCAGTGGCTCGATCACGAATTTCGTTTGTCCATCACCGGTGCATCTCTTCCCTTACCTGAAACAACAACATGAGAAAGAATGAGTATAAAATACTCAGTAAGTAACCCCACTACTGGGGTCAGGTTAGGCATCTATGTCCTCTAGATGCCTACCTCTGGTGGAACATATAAACTGTCCTAGTCTTCATGGGACACATACATACATGAAAAATTGAGTTATATCCTACTGTAGCTAAATATGCCCACTACCTCTGGTGAATCCCGAAGGAAGCACAATCTAGTGAATCTCGAAGGAAACATAAACCGGTGAATCCCGAAGGAAACACAAACTGGTGAATCCCAAAGGAAACAAAAACTGGTGAATCCCGAAGGAAACACAATATCTGGTGAATTCCAAAGGAAACACAAACCGGTGGGCATTCTAACTAATCAGTAAAATCACTATCACAATCTCAACATGGTTATATAACATACATATACATCTCATCATCATGATTCTACAATATACATATAAATTTCTTCATCATAGCTTTACAACATATGTATGCATCTCATCCTCCTCAGATTCAGCAGGATCTCCAATAAAAAATAATATACTCAAATCATACTAGTATTCAAACATCTCTATGTGCAACTAGCCTTTTAAACTCTCATATCAGCAAAGCATACATAAACATCAAATATCAATATATCCTCAGTAAATCATATTTGTCAATTCCTGACTCCAGTCATTTCAAACCTCAATCAATGAAGGCAGAAATAAATATCATGCTAACTGATAATCCTCAATAAATCATAATTATCATTGTTGGGCACTAGGGAAGTTCCAGTAGTTGGCCCTAAAATCAAAGGGAAGCAAAATTCAATATTTTCAAGATAATCAGTTTGAATATCTAATCAATTAAATTCAATTTTAATCAATAAAAGTTTTTCAATTATTTCAATTTAACCCCAATTTTCCAAATAAAAGGGAAATTTAAACTCAATAATTTTAGATAATTAACTTAAATTTTCCTGAAATTCGGGATGCTACAATATATATACTATTTACTTCACTTATTGACTTTGCACATTTAGATGTTTTTATTTTACCACAAACCAATAAACTTAATATCCCTGGTTGTCTTTATATAACTTAAGCATGTATGTAGTGACATACAAGTGGATCATGTCTTAAGTGACAACCAAAATGGTCTGTAGTACAGGAGGAAAACTTTATCCTGGTAACAATACAGACGCGACCCGCTTTGTGGAATAGTTACAAGTGTTATGACTTGTCAAAAATAGTCTGATCCTAATCATTCATGTAGGGGACATGCGAGCAGGGGCGTCCTATACAAAGAATTTTTATAAGACCTGACTACGAAGTGTTAACGTCTCATAATATAACTCCGTTCATGACAGAGACTTTACTTCACTAGGATGACCATAGGTAACATGACCTTAATCCTGAGTGAGTTGGGAACTCCTGCCATTGAGGATGGTCTTTTGATTTGCATGGGTGCAAGTGGCCAGAGAGCTGACTCAAACCTACCCCTTTGGGGATTCGTCTGATTTGGGAGCTGAGAACTCAGCTTCACAAGATGGAGTTCACTCCTTCCCCGTAGTAGGGGTAAGTAGATAGATTGCTCTCTTAAGGGCTGATCCCGGGACTTGAACAATGTGGTGCCACACACCTTCTCATGACCCGAGAGGTGTTCACACATAGTAGAACTATGTTGTATTTTTTAGTAGAGGTATCAACGATACTTAAGAAGTAAGATGTAACTATAGGGAAAAAATGGTAAATTGGCCCAGCTATACTTACGAGCATCTGTGAATGGTCATCGTAATGATGATTGGTTATATCAAATGGATATTAAAATATATCTATAGTAAGAAGAGTTCCACTGTCGGTCTTTAGTGGAATGCCTGACAGTTAACGGATGGTGGATATCGTGGCTAAAGAGTTTAATCAGTTATTCACGTACCATTGGAGCTTCGAGCCATAGGTCCATAAGATCCCCTTGGTAGCTTGGATACAAGTTGAGAATCAGTTTTTGGGTTAGTTTGAAATGTTCAAATTGACAAGAGGGAGTTCGATTATATATATGATATAATTGATCTAGTTAATTATATATGATATTAACTTTATGTATGAGATACACTAATTTGGAGAAAATTGAATGTAAATATGATTTATATCTAGTGGAAGAAAAATACTATGGTTAATAGATGATATTAATCTATAGGTTATGAATATAATGTGATTATATTCATTGTCTATTAATTGGACGATTAAAGGATAATAGGTCGTCGTCTCTTCTGTTTTCATAACGGATGAGTAAATTTAAAAATCGCTTTGAGACACTTAAATAGCTCACTGTGTGTTGAGCATTGGATGAGCGAACATAGTATTGAAGTGTGTCATCGCTTAGTAAAATCAGTACCTATACGATAGTGTTGAACGATCACTTACCTACACAATAGTGTTGAGTGATCGCTTAACACTTACATCCGCACGCGCTATTTACTAAACAATCGTTTACCTTTTCCTAAGCAATTGTTTAGCACTCGATCTTTACTAAACGATCATTTTCCAACACGTTAAACGATCGCTTACCTTTTCCTACACGATCGTATACTTCACCTAAACGATCAAGCATTTTGTCTATACGATAGACGAGCCTTTCTCTCACTTGCTTGATCGTTGTATACGATCTCCCTTCATCCTCCCCTCTACCAAATCTGAACAAAGCTCACCCTTAGGATTCTCACTCCGAGAATACTGAGGGCTCTGAGTGGTAGTGTCGTCCCCGTTTCCTTCTGTTCGTGTGGAGACTGTTCGAGGTAGACAATTGGGATTTGCTTAACGATAGCTTGTCGTTCCAGCGAAAGCGAGATTTGCTGTGAAAAAAAGTCTTCAACTGGTATGATCTCTCGATCTCTTATTTATTGTTCCTTTGAGCATGCCCAACAATTTAGTGTTATGAA
Organism: Benincasa hispida; assembly: GCF_027475165.1. Taxonomy (NCBI): domain Eukaryota; kingdom Viridiplantae; phylum Streptophyta; class Magnoliopsida; order Cucurbitales; family Cucurbitaceae; genus Benincasa; species Benincasa hispida. The sequence continues at coordinate 57,087,110 of NC_143482.1, forward strand.
TGCATATTAGTATGTTTGAATGTATATGTGAAAATTCTGTCACAATGAATCGGAAAGATCCGCTTTCGCTCATAGGTACTCTTGAATAAGAGTTCCCTTCAATTGGTATCAGAACCAGGTTTCTGATATTCCAATTCATTGCTGCAAAAGAATTACATTTACATTCTCGATGGGTGCAGCATGTCTACTCTCTATTTTAATTGTTAATTCGTTTGTAGATGTGTGGATTAATGAAGTTTTCTGGGATGTAACCTCAGTTTGTTAAATTCTCCAGTTAATTGTAAAGGCCTTTGCATTTTTGGGCACAATTAATTGCTATCGAGTTTGTAATTTCAAAGTTAGTTTGAGTCTTGAGTCGTTCGTGAAGAAGTTCGAAGCAAGGGTTGTTGTTCTTCGAGGAAGAAGACGAACAAGCGTTGGTCATGTCGTGTAGATGATGAGGTAGACGATCGATGAGTATCGGATGCTCGACTGTCATTTAACACGCGTGCACACTAGATGATCGTATAGCTCAGCAAGCCTCATCACTTAGTTACTGACTATACGATCGCGGAGTAAATGCATGGTAAATCGTTTACCTTTCGCGTGTTAAGCGATCGTCTAGATGATCAGGCTTCGCGAACTCATTGTTTTCTATGCGATCGTTTAGCTTTCACGCTATCATCTAGTGTGCGCTACATTATCGTTTACCTGGAGACGTTTACTAAATGATGGGAGCTTTGCTCGACGGTTCAAGACCTGGTTCACTTGTGAACGGTTTGCTCAGTAGAATAATGTAATAAATAGTTTTTTCATTCCGATTTTGTGTTGGTTCATCCCGGTCCATTAATTAATGGTTTTATACATGCGATGTGTATTTCTTTTATGTCATATGGTATGCACATATAGATAAATACCACCTTAGGTTATGCATTGATCATGCAAATTCTCTTTATTATAAGTGTTATGATTTAATGAAGCATGATTTAAATTACGTAAGTGCATGCTCATGCATCATATAATATAAGAGTTATATTTATGTATGCATTATTAATTTAGCGTAATATTTATAAGCCTTATAAATACTTCGTTATGTGGCATGTGTGTTTTAGTTGTTTATTTTATAATGGTTATAAAATGAAATTAGAACTAAAATAATTAATAAAAGGTAAAAGTGTAGCAAATCTATCTATAAGGAACTTTTGTCTTAGGCGGGTTTTGTCTAGGCTGGGATATTTAAGGTGACAACCACGGAACACCTCTACCTGGAACCTACCTGGAAAGGTGAATTAGATAGATTTGTTGCATGCATGTAAGTTAAGGACAGTCCATTAAAGAGTTTAATGTGACCACTTGTACTTGTTTTATTTCAAAGACAAAAGTTATTTTTGTGCAAACTTAATAAATGACTTAGATTATAATCAGTAGCTAGATTGTCTAGGTTAATAAACCCCTAAGTAGAACATTCCGTGGGAGGTACTTGGGGCATTTAATGCTTCATTTAAACCTCTCTCGTTTCTCCCTCATAGTTCACACCGTGAGATCTATCCTCGGCCTCGTGACACCCTGAGAGTGTCCCCCTAAAGGATGGTATTTGGATAGGTCAATATCAAGGTGGATGGAGAAAATGTTCATAGTAAGTGGGAGCGGAAAGTGCGACAGCATATCCCACGGTCTCTCTCGTTGGATTAGATAAAGTTTATGCGCATCGCCTCGAGGCACCATGGTTGTGTCCCCCTATAGGATGGTTATTTGCGCGTTTCTTTATTTGATCTCCTGTAAGAGGATAAGGTTATTTAGTCTCTTGTCCTAATCTGTTTTTTTTTCCTACAATGGACATATTAGGGCGGGACTCTGGGGCCGAAAACGAAGGGTTACACTTACGTGGAATTGTTAAGGGTTAACAGTTCTGAACCGAACAAATGGTGGCTGTTAGGTTCAGTTTCAAGAGTTGGTTATACCTAATGATTGAGAATGTCTCATCCTAGCGAAGGGACATCTGATCACCCCACCGATGACGTTTGTCCTGCCTCGTTGGAACATCATTGCAAAATAGAAGTCTTATCACTTAGGGTACTTGGAAACTGTTTTGTTAAAACTAATTGGTTAAAAATGTGGTTTTGCAAAATCTTATAAGAGTTTATTCATTTTTCAACAACGGTTTTAAATGACTACAGCCCCTATCAGTTTACTTAGCGCCGAAAAACTGAATGGCCAAAACTATTCGAGTTGGAAACATATGCTCATGACGATACTCATCATTGAGGATCTGAAGTTTGTCCTTATGGAGGATTGTCCTCCTATTCCACCTCTGGACGCTACTCGAAATGTTCGGGCGACATACGAGCGTTGAACATGGGCAAACGAGAAGTCCCGAGCCTATATCTTGGCCAACCTTAGTGACATGTTGGCCAAGAACCATGAGCCCATGGTCTCAACACGTGAGATCATAGAGTCCTTGCGGGGAATGTTCGGACAGCCGTCTGGACAGCTAAAGCATGAGACTCTGAAACACATCTTTAGCTTCAAAATGGAGAAAGGAACCTCTATTCGTGAACATGTGCTGAATATGATGGTCCACTTTAACGTTATGGAGATGAATGGGTCTAAAATCGATGAGGGCAGTCAAGTTAGCATTATCCTGCATTTATTGCCAGAGAGCTTTCTCCACTTTGTTAGCAATACGATTCTTAACAAAGTGGACTACACCCTTACTACTCTCCTCAACGAGTTGCATACTTACCAATCTTTGCTGAAAAATAAAGAGAAAAGGGGAGGTGGGGCAAATGTTGTCTCGTCTTCTAAAAGGTTCCATCAAGGTTTGACCTCAGGAATGAAGTCTACACCTTCAACTTCTAACTCTGGAAAGGGGAAAAAGAAGAAGGGTGGTAAAGAGAAAGGGAAAGTGTCTGCTAACCCGCCATCTATCACCAGAAGAAGCGTCCACAGCCGGTTGAAAAAGGAAAATGTTTCCACTGAAACCAGGACGGATACTAGAAGAGGAACTATCCTCGTTATCTAAAGGAAAATAAGGCAACCAAGGCTAAGGCCAAGGCAGATAAATGTAAATGTGATTTACTTGTGTTAGAAACTTGTTTAGTGGAGAATGATGATTCTACTTGGATAATTGATTCATGCGCCACTAATCATGTTTGTTCTTCTTTTCAGGGGATTAGATCCCGGCGACAACTGGAGGCTGGTGAGATGACGTTGCGAGTAGGCACCAAGCACGTCATCTCAGCTGTGGTAACGGGAGGCATCCAGTTAACTTTACAGAATAGGATTTTTGTATTAAAAGATGTCTTTGTAGTTCCTGAACTAAAAAGGATCCTTATTTCTATAAAGTGTCTGTTACAATGCAATTATACTCTTTCTTTTAAATTGAATAAAGTGTTTATTCATAAGGATGGTGTTGAAATTTGTACAGCTAAACTGGAAAATAACTTGTATGTGCTAAGACCTTTAGCCTTAAGTTCCCTCCATAACATAAAGATGTTTAAATCTGTCGTAACTCAATCTAAACGCAAACAAGTTTCTCCAAAAGAAAATGCCCAACTTTGATACCTTCGATTAAGGCACATCAATCTCAATAGGATTGAGAGATTGGTGAAGAATGGCCTTTTAGGCGAGTTAGAAAAAAATTCTTTATCAGTGTGCGAATCTTGCCTTGAGGATAAGATGACTAAAAGACCTTTTACTGAAAAAGGTTATCGAGCCAAAGAGCCTCTAGAATTAGTACATTCTGACCTTTTCGATCTTATGAATGTGCGAGCTCGAGGATGTTATGAGTAATTTATCAGTTTTACTAATGATTACTCGAGATATGGGTATGTTTATCTGATGCAACGAAAGTTTGAATCTTTTGAAAAGTTCAAATTATTTAGGGTTGAAGTTAAGAATGCTTTAGATAGACGAATTAAAACACTTCGATCAGATCGAGATGGAGAGTTTTTGGATCTGAGTTCCAGGACTATTTATTAGAACATGGAATCGTTCCCAACTCTCAACGTCGGGTACAACTCAGCAGAATGGTGTAGCGGAGAGGAGAAATAGAACCTTGTTGCATGGTTCGTTCGATGATGAATTATGCTTTCTTCCCAAACTCGTTTTGAGGTTTTGTAGTGGAGATTGAGGTTTACATTCTCAACTGTGTTCCTTCTAAGAGTGTTGCGAGAACACCTCTGGAGTTGTGGAACAGGCATAAAGCTAGTTTACGTCACTTCCGCATATGAAATTGCCCAACACATGTGCTTGAGGAAAATCCCAAGAAGTTGGAATCACAATCAAGGTTGTGTCTCTTTGTAGGCTACCCCAAAGGTACACGGGGGATTACTTTTATGATCCGTTCGAAAACAAGGTGTTTGTTTCCACAAATGCTACTTTCCTAGAGTAGGATCATATCAGGGAGCACAATCCACGTAGTAAAGTCGTGTTACGTGAGCTTTCCAACGAAACTACTAAAACTTCAACAAGAGTTGTTGAAGGACCTACTTCATCAATCAGAGTTGTTGATGATAGTTCATCTGGTAGGTTGGTTCCACCTCAAGATTTGAAGGAACCTCAACACAGTGGGAGGGTTACGAACCTGCCTGATCGCTATCTGGGTTTCACGGAAATTCTAGCTATGGTGGCAGATGGCGACGTTGAGGGTCAGTTGTCTTATCAAAAGGCAATGGAGGATGTTGACCAGGATGAATGGCTTAAAACCATGAATCTCGAGATGGAGTCGATGTACTTTAACTCGGTATGGGTTCTTGTAGATCAGCCTAATGGGGTATGACCTATATGTTGTAAATGGATCTACAAGCGCAAACGAGGTGCTAATGGGAAGGTGCAAACCTTCAAGACTCGACTTGTGGCAAAGGGCTATACCCAGGTGGCGGGAGTCGACTATGAGGAGACTTTCTCACCTGTTGCCATGTTAAAGTCGATCTGCATCCTCCTGTCCATTGTCGCTTATTATAATTATGAGATCTGGCAAATGGACGTCAAGACAGCTTTTCTGAATGGCAATCTTGAAGAGACCACTTATATGGTGCAACCCGAAGGATTCATTGCCCAAGGTCAAGAGCAAAAAGTTTGCAAACTGAATCAGTCCATTTATAGGCTGAAGCAGGTGTCTCGTTCTTGGAATATTCGATTTGATGTTGTTATCAAATCATATGGCTTTGAGCAAAACGTTGATGAACCTTGTGTTTACAAGAAGATAGTCAACAGTTCAGTAGCTTTCTTAGTGTTGTATGTAAACGATATTCTACTCATCGGGAATGATGTAGGTCTACTGACTGCAGTTAAGAACTAACTAGTGACCTTTATTCCAAATAAAAGATTTGAGAGAAGCTCAGTTTGTTCTGGGTATACAGATCTTTTGGGATCGTAAGAACAAAGTGCTAGCACTGTCTCAGGCATCGTATATTGACAAGATCTTGCTCAAGTACTCGATGCAGGACTCCAAAAGGGGCCTACTACCATTCAGGCATGGAGTCACTTTGTCTAAGGACATGTCTCTTAAGACGCCTCAAGAGGTTGAGGAGATAAGACGGATCTCATATGCATCTGTCGTTGGAAGTTTGATGTATGTGATGCTCTGTAGTAGGCCAGACATCTACTATGTTATGGGAATAGTCAGAGGTATCAGTCTAACCCAGGTGAGGGTCACTAGACCACAGTTAAGAATATCCTCAAGTATCATCAGAGAACGAAGGACTACATGCTCGTGTATGGGTCTAGGGATTTAATCCTTATTGGATATACGGATTCTGACTTTTAGACTGATAAGGACTCTCAACAATCCATTTCAGGGTTAGTTTTTACTCTTAACAGAGAAGCTGTAGTGTGGCGGAGCACTAAGTAGGGGTGCATTGTCGACTCCACGATGGAGGTTGGGTACATAGTGGCTTGTGAAGCTGCTAAAGAGGCCATCTAGCTCAGGAAGTTCTTGACAGAGCTGGAAGTTGTTCCAGATATGTCTAGGCCCATCACTCTCTATTGTGACAATAGTGGTGTTGTGGCAAACTCCAAGGAGCCCAGGAGTCACAGGCACGGCAAACACATAGAGCGGAAGTATCATCTGATCCGCGAGATAGTGCATCGAGGAGATGTGATCATCACGAAGATCGCCTCGAAGCAACACGTTGTTGATCTGTTCACGAAGGTTCTCACGGCTATAGTGTTTGAGGGTCACCTTAAGAGCATAGGTCTATGGGACCACTCGCAGCTAGACTAAGGAAGTGGGAGATTTTATTGTACTAGTTTTTTATACCCTAGTTTATTGTTTGTACTTGTTTTTGTACTCCCACTTCGCTTTAGGACAAGTGGGAGATTTTTGGGGTTTATGTCCTAAAGTCTCGTGTCCTATAGTTTGTAAACAATTTTGTACGAATGCTTATGATGTATAATATATATGATATTTACTTCACTTATTGACTTTGCACATTTAGATGTTTTTATTTTACCACAAACTAATAAACTTAATATCCATGGTTGTCTTTATGTAACTTAAGCATGTATGTAGTGACATACAAGTGGATCATGTCTTAAGTGACAACCAAAATGGTCTGTAGTATATGGATATAGGAAGGAAACCTTATCCTGGTAATACTACGGACGCGGCCCGCTTTGTAGAATAGTTACAAGTGTTGTGACTGGTCACAGATGGTCTGATCCTGATCATTCGTGTAGGGGACATGCGAGCGGGGGTGTCCTATACAAAGAGTTTGTATAAGACCTGACCATGAAGTGTTAACGTCTCGTCATATACCTCCATTCATGATAAAGACTTCACTTCACAAGGATGACCATAGGTAACATGACCTCAATCCGGAGTGAGTTGGGAACTCCTACCATTGAGGCCGGTCCTTTGATTTGCATGGGTGCAAGTGACCAGAGCGCCAACTCAAACCTACCACTTTGGGGATTCGTCTTTGGGAACTGGGAACTCAGCTTCACAAGATGGAGTTCACTCCTTCCCCGAATCAGGGATAAGTAGATAGATTGCTCTCTTAAGGGTTGATCCTGAGGCTTAAACGATGTAGCGCCACACACCTTCTCATAATCCGAGAGGTGTTCACAAATAGTAGAACTATGTTGTATTGTTCACTAGAGGGATCAGTGATACTTAAGGAGTAAAATGTAACTACAGGGGTAAAACGGTAAATTGGCCTAACTGTACTTACGAGCATCTGTGAAGGGTCATCGTACTGATGATTGGTTATATCAAATGGACATTAAAATATATCTATGGTAAGAAGAGTTCAACTGTCGGTCTTTAGTGGAATGCTTGGCAGTTAATGGATGGTGGATATTGTGGCTAAAAAGTTTAGTCAGTTATTCACATACCGTTGAAGCTTCGAGCCATAGGTCGATAAGGTTTCCTTAGTAACTTGGATACAAGTTGAGAATCAGTTTTTGTGTTAGTTTGAAATGTTCAAATTGACAAGAGGAAGTTCAGTTATATATATGATATAATTGAACTAGTTAATTATATCTGATATAATTAACTTTATGTATGAGATACATTAATTTGGAGGAAATTTGATGTAAATATGATTTATATCTAGTGGAAGAAAAATACTTTGGTTAATATATGATTTTAATCCATAGGTTATGAATATAATGTGATTATATTCATTGTCTATTAATTGGACAGTTAAGGGATAATAGGCTGCCATCTCTTCTGTTTTCATAACGGATGAATAAGTTTAAAAATCGCTTTGAGACACTTAAATAGCTCACTGTGTGTTGAGCATTGGATGAGCGAACATAGTATTGAAGTGTGTCATCGCTTAGTAAAATCAGTGCCTATACGATAGTGTTGAACGATCGCTTACCTACACGATAGTGTTGATCGATCGCTTAACACTTACACCCGCGCCCGCTATTTACTAAATGATCGTTTACCTTTTCCTAAGCGATCGTTTAGCACCCGATATTTACTAAACGATCATATAGACGATCGTTTAGCTTTTCCTACATAATCATTTAGACGATCGCTTATTTTTTCCTACGCGATCGTATACTTCACCTGAACGATCAAGCATTTTGTCTATACGATAGACGAGCCTTTCTTCCACTTGCTTGATCGTTGTATATGATCTCCCTTCCTCCTCCCCTTTACTAAATTCGAACAAAGCCCACCTTTAGGATTCTCACTCCGAGAATACTGAGGGCTCTAAGTGGTGATGTCGTCCCCGTTTTCTTCTATTTGTGTGGAGACTGTTCGAGGTAGACGATTGGGATTTGCTGAACGATAGCTTGTCGTTCCAATGAAAGCGAGATTGCTGTGAAGAAAAGTTTTCAATTGGTATGACCTCTCGATCTCTTATTTATTGTTCCTTTGAGCAAGCCCAGTAATTTAGTGTTATGAATGCATATTAGTATGTTTTAAATGTATATGTGGAAATTTTGTCACAATAAATTGGAAAGATCTGCTTCCGCTCACAGGTACTCTTGAATAAGAGTTCCTTCATTAGGATGTAAGGATTTTCTGGCACTAACGATCAAGTACTAAACAGTCGAAAGATAAGACTCTAACTAAATCAACACTGTCAGCCATACCAACTTTGGTGATTTGAAATATAGTTGTTAGTTTATTTATTGGGGTGGATATTTAAATCTCCATACATACAAACTCTCACTTATAATATTAAAAAAAATATACATTTATGTGTTATTTGAAATGACTTATTTCAAAGATGAAAATATTTGATATAATTAACATATATATTTGTTGTGAAAAAAAAGGATTTTCAAAAAATAAAAAATAAGAGAAACTACTTACTTAAAATAGTAAATTTTCGTTTTAAATTTCTATCCGTTTCTATCATTGATATACACGAATAGACTTATATCTAATGATAAATTTCTATTAATTTCTACGAATAATAGTTGTTAACAGAAATCTACTTATTTTTTTTTTTTTGTTATTTCTATAAATAGTTTAATATTTTTTTAAAAAAAAAATCAATATTTCCTTTTATCCTCAATTTCCCACTCTTCCGTGCGCATCAAATTCAATCATCAGATTATTTATTTTTCTTTTTAAATTTTAAAAAACCATCCTTATTTTTCTTATTACTAAACCCTATTTCTCGTCCAGCCACTCTCTCCGTCCATTGCTGCACCCTGCCCGCCGCCGCACTCCGCTCGCTGTTCCTGCCCGACGCCGTCTCAGCAGCTGCCGTCGGATGCTGCGTTTCTAGCTGCCGCAGCCTCACCCTTTCGAAGAAGTGCCTGCTGCCCCCTTCCTCTGAGTTACTTATATCTGTTTTCATTCTTCTTACAAGCACAGTAGTTCAGCCCCTTACCCGGGCCGCCGTCGCTCATTTTTCAGATCTCCAAGGTTTTATTTTTTTTGTTTTAGTTTGTTTCGTTGGACTATGCTTGTTTATTCTCTTCACGGACGGAGAAGAAAATCAAGAACAATTTGTTCTTTTTTTAGTTGTTGATTGCTTCTTCAACCATTGCTCAAGTAGTCTAAATGAAAATATAAATCTAAGAACGTGTATTAGAGGAAAAAATGAATCAAAAGGAATAAAGGAAAACATATCATTTCTATCCGAAATCAATATTTGAAGAGGATAAAATGTTTAAGAAGATGAGCAAAGCAAAAGAGAAAATTCACTTAGTTTAGTTGGGTATAAAAAACTTGTTGGAACGGAAAGGCTGTAATTGAAATTATTGTTATCAATTAAATAAAACCCAACAATGAACAAATAAAATAGAAAGTTAACATTGAGTTTAAGTTTGACTGAGGGACATTGAGGCTTCTTGAATATTGAAGAAACTATGGATGCCTATGAACTGGCATAGGGTGGCTTTTTGTGGCACTGGCGTAAACTAAATTTATATAGAAAAATGAAATCATATGGGGTTAGTTTAATATCCTGTATTTTTTTGGGCATCGGAACACACTGATATGTTATCCTTCCAAATTCAGGGTGTTTCAAACAGGTGTTAAGACTGTTGAAATATTTTGTTTGGGATAAGCTCTGCATTAGAATCAGGTACTATGGCTGATGTCGGGAATGCAGTAGAATTGGTGAGAGGTGCAAAGAGGAGGAAAAAGATGGGTTCTAGGAACAATAAAAGACCGAGGATGATGGGTGGAAGTGGAAACAAAGTTAAGGTTGATAGGAAGATGAAGAAACTCTTCCAAAAACGGGCGCGTGAGTATAATTCAGAGGATGACGACGACGATGAGAAGGCTCCGACGGTTGAAAATGAGAGAAAAGTTTTGGTGCGCAGTCATGCGGAGGAGGTTGGGGATGAAGAGTTTTCTGAGGGTGAAGAGGAAGGGAAGGATGTGAATGCAGATGTCGAGCTGTCCGAAGATGATGAAAATGGTGAAATTCAACCAGGTATAACGAAGTTTGCTGAAGGTTGTAGAGCCTTTCGAGCTGCATTCAGGAGTATTCTCAAGAAGAGCATATCTGATGAAACTCTGGTAGTTTATATTTTAAATGTGTCTGAATTATTTTTGCTAGTTGAAGATGAAACTCTGGTAGTTTATATTTTAAATGTGTCTGAATTTTTTTTGCTATTTGAAGTAGTGAAGAAATGATTGTGCCATATTTGTGTTGCAGGGTCCTATATTATCAGCAAACAAGAAGCTTATTGTTGAAAAGCTTGCAGAAGAGGAAGCTGAGCGGAAGGTTAAAGGATTGGCCAAAAAAGAGAAACAACTGGTATTTTCTTTCAAATAAAATATCTTGTTTGTTGTATGATTTAGCTTTTGCTTAAAATTGGTTGATTGTAAATGTTTGAATATTGTAGGTAGGTGAAAAAGGTCATGTGAAACCTGCTACCTACCTGGATTCTCATGAAAAGTTTCTTATTGGTGTTGCTACAAAAGGAGGTAGCCTAGTTCTATTTTACTTTGAGATGGGTGTGGTTATTTTTTTTATTTGACTGGGATTATTACATCTCTCATCATACTAACACATTTATCTCCATGTGTATTGTTGCTTGCTGATTGTCAGTTGTCAAGTTGTTTAACGCTGTAAGTAGCCAAATTTTGATTTCAGACAACTTTTTTGCCACATCCTCCTTGTTTATGTTGCATTTATCACTGAATTCCACTATTTTCAATATGATACAGGTCAACAAGGCACAACATGCTCAGAAGGGTTTGAATCCTTCAAGAACTAAAGATGCTAAAGGTATTATGCCTCCTACGTAACTTAGATCTCAGAAGTTAACAAAATCTCAAATTGTGAAGAAGTAAATATAATCTTCACTTTCTTTTCCCTTGCCTTGTGAATATGCTGTCCCTCTAAAGCATTCAATTGATTTTGTTGTAACTGCATGTTGCATTGTATATATTCTTGTAGCTTGATTTTCCGAGTCATGTGATGTATGTCTTATATTTCATTTTGTGGTTTCTGCTTTGATGAGTCATAGGCTAGTTGGCTAATTTATTGACTTTGTTTGGAATTATATGTATGTGATGACTTTGCAGCAATCAGTGATTTACGAGTTACGTCCCTCGAATTTATCGACCTATTAGTTTCTCATGCTTACTTCCAGTCAACTAATGCCTTCCCCTATTTTCTTATATAGGATTATTTCATGTTCGTAACCTTGTTAGACCCATTTTGTTTGTGTATTAAGGCATTTATCCTTTCTTTCTTGACTTGTGAATGTGAGTTGCCATTCAAGATTTGAGGGTGAAACCATGTCTTGAGTGGTTTTTCATTCTATCTATCTCATTCTGACCAATTTATTTGGTTTATACTGCCAGCTATAAATAAGCGCAGAAAAGAAGCTTTCTTTTCTGAGTTGGGCAAGCCAACTTTGTCAGCAACAAACAGTAATGCAAAGGTTGGTTATTTTTCTGCTTTTTCGTCTTCCGATTTTAACGAAGTGCTGGTAAATTCTATTTTTAATCCTTACAATTGATGTTACTTTCTACAAACACCGATTCTCTGTGCACCGATTATCCGTGGCCTTCTTAATTATCACCTTCATCATCATTATTGTATGTGGGCAGTGGAATGGGGAAGGGTAGGGATGTCCATGGGTCCACAGGGATAGGGATGACTGACTTTCATGTCCCCACAAAATTTCATGTTAGATTTTATGAGGATTGGGACAGGGTCTCCTGCGGAAAATTCACGATAACAACAACAATAAAAATGATACAAAATTTTAAAAAAGGTAAATGGGATGGGGAACGGGACCAAGCCCTGCAGGGAAAATTGCATCGATCGGGGTGTTGATTAAGTGAGTGAAACTTAGGTCACCATCATATACTATCTGTTCTTTCATGTCCATAATGCAACAAACTCAAATGGCCATCTCTGTGTCGAACAGTTAAACACATCAGGTGGTGCAGCGGACGCTGAAGGCCCTGCCTGGGCTCCATTACGTGATAATTATATGCTGACCAATTCCAAGTTAAAAGACTGGGATAAGATGCCAGTAAGAGTCGATATACTTTTGAAGCCTAATGTCGGTTGCATCTCTGTTTCTTTCGCATGTTGATCAATTATACCTGTGCAGGATAATATGACGACGATGGCCGAGGACAATGGGAGGATGTTGGAAGACAGTAGTTCAGATGAAGATGATTGACAAGTCTAAAACTTCCAAGTGAATTTTGCCTAGTTTGTTGTAGCTTTCAAGTTGCTTAGACTCACAAAGCTGGGTTCCATTTTGGCTTGTTAGCAAATTCACCATGTATGCCTCAGCTATTCAAAAAGAAAGAATTTCTTCCCTCTATTTCTTTGTCCAATTTTTAAGTCTGCCCTTTGGTGAGATTCAACTGTATAAATGTCGCCCATTTTGTAGGTTTTTTTTCGAGCAAATTGGTTTGAAAATACAAATTTTGGTCTACATTTGTATGGATTTGCATAATTAATTTGAAAGAAATGTGTATTTAACCTACATACCAACACTTGGATTGTAAAGTGACCAACTGTAAAAGAGATGGTGTTCAAGCAAAATTTAATTATTCTCTCCATCGAAATTTTTCGAGCACTAAATATAGGACAGGTTGTCTCGAAAGTATAGTAAATGATTTTCTTAATTGATTGATAATAAAAGAATATATCTTGGATTTTCAAAAAAATGATTTTCTTGATTGATTGATAATAAAAGAATATATCTTGGATTTTCAAAAATAGAAAAATTAGGAAAAATATTTACACAAATAACAAAATTTAATTATTTTCTCCATCTTCGGTTCTCCTTCTTCCTTTTCTCCTCCATTCCCTTCTTCTCCTTATTATTCTTTAATGGTAAATCTTCTTCTTCTCTATTATAGTTTTGTTGCTAGTTCAAGAATGTAAATTAGTTTTTCTTCAATTATAAATCATCATCTTCTTCTTCTCTATTTATAATTTTGTTACTAGAAATGAAAGGCTAAATTATAGACCAAGTGATAGTAGTTTTTTGGTAGTTTTGTTGCTAGTTCCAAAATAGTAATTAGAATGATAATCATAGATAATGGAAGGTAAGTGATAGATCAAGTGATAGAATATTATCATTATCTATCATAGAACATTATCATATATTACTGTCTATCAATGATAAACAGTGATAGACTACTAGTAATAATTTTCTTTTTAATTTTGTTGTCATCAACTATACACTAGTCGTTGTTATTGAATATGAAAATTTTGTTGCTTTAGATAGTTGTGATAGCCATTGTTATCACTATCTATCACAAATAGACACTGATAGACTACTATCAATATATAATCATTTTGTTGTTGCTAGTTTTTTTTATAGGTAGTTTATAATACATATACTAAACATTGTTATTGATTGCTTTTAGATAGTTGTGATAGACACTGTTGTCAATGTTGGTCATAGATAGTGTCTATTAGTGATAGAAGCTGATATAAATTTATCACTAATAGAAGCTGATAGAAGTCTATCGGTGTCTATTAGTGATAGAAACTAATAGAAGTTTGTCATTGATACTATCAGTGATAGAAACTTATACAAGTCTATCATTGATAGAGCTAAGAAGTTAATTAGTGTTTATCAGTTTTTTTTTTTTTTTTTGTTATTTTTATAAATAGTTTGACATTTTTTCTATTTGTGAAAATTTCTCTTCATTTGGTTGGGTTTTATAGTTACATTATTCACCATTCTTTTTGTGAATTTTGTTAAGCTCATAATAAGACTATCTCCACAATGGAAATAATGAAAGATATTATGTAATGAGTGATAGGCCAAGTGATAGAATATTATCATTACCTATCATAGAACATTATCATATATCATAGTCTATCAATGATAAACAGTGATAGATTACTATCAATGGTCTATCAATAGTAATAATTTTGTTCATAATTTTGTTGCAACAACTATACACTAGACGTTATTGAATATGAAAACTTTGTTGCTTTTAGATAGTTGTGATAACCATTGTTATCACTATCTAATCTATCGCAGATAGACATTGATAGACTACTATCAATTGCCTATCAATTGCCTATCAATTGCCTATCATTTTGTTGTTGCTAGTTGTTTTTTTAGATAGTTTATAATACATACACTAGACATTGATTGCTTTTAGATACTTATGATAGATATTGTTGTCAATGTCTGTCACTGATAGAAGTCGATATAAGTCTATCACTGATAAAAGCTAATAGAAGTCTATTGGTGTCTAGTAGTGATAGAAACTAATAAAAGTCTATCATTGATACTATCAATGATAGAAACTTATACAAGTCTACCATTAATAGAGTTAAGAAGTTAATCAGTGCCTATCAGTATTTTTTTTTTTTTTTAAATAATTTGACATTTTTTCTATCTGTGAAAATTTCTCTTCATTTGGTCAGGTTTTATAAATTACATTATTCACCATTCTTTTTGTGAATTTTGTTAAGCTCATAATAAGACTATCACCACCATGGAAATAATGAAAGATATTATGTAATGAGTGTTATATTACGAGCTTCGAGCATGTTTACAGAAGGTGAATCGCAATATATGAAACGTAATTTGGAAAGTGGAATCCATTTTATTACGTTTGATAGTGTGTATCGGCATTGTGCATTCTTCCTGACAGGTAGGTCTAGTTGGAAAACCATAATAAAGTAATATAATATGAATGAAGACCAATGGGTGACCAATCGAATTGTGTTTGAATATTACGTAGGACCCACACCCTTTTTCTGATAATTTCATCCAAGTCACATGTCAGCAGTTATTGTTGTACTGCTCGGATTTATTGATAACAGTTATTGTTCTAGATGACTAACACCGTTCATTAAAATAATACAGTTATTGTTTTAGGGTCTTCGATCTATTGTTTTATGTAATCGAAAACCATATCGATAAAGTTATATTTTATTATGCATGTGATGAATATCTTCTTATTTTCCATGTATTTGTTCACTACTACTACGTGAGATGTTCGTTTATTGATGAAGTTGGCGAGATTGATGGGACCCAAACAAAAATATATTAACATTTCAAAATAAGTAGGTTTATTAAAAAAAAAAAAAAAAAAAAAAAGGGTCAATTTTGGTGACTCTCCAAAACAAACAAAAAAAAACTGTTGAATATTATATTCATATCAACAAAGTGACCGAAAATCGTTCTTCTAAACATATCCAATCGTGCAGGACTGAACTTTCTCTTGATAACAATGTTGGCATGCTTGATACGGGATATATTGGTGTACTGAGTAGGATACCACTTTCGCCTCATGAATCTTGTATTGAATTTGTGTCATGTCAACTCTGTAATAATTTTTAAGTAAGAAACGTATACATATTTTAAGTCATACCGTTTGAGTTATCGTTTGCAGTAGTAATACATATTTACTGCTTCTATTGGGGATCAAGGTCACAACTTCATTCATGTGTTTACTAATCATACACGTATCACAATCGCAAACAATAACCCCAACCACAACGGAAAATGAAACGGAAACAGTAACTTATAACGTAACGAAAATGGAACGAATAATGAACTGCAAAGGTTTGACCAAATCAATACAACAAACGATAACTTCATAACACTCCAGTAGAACAAAGATAACATGCAATGCAACTGTTTCAATGTAACTACAGTGTCCATGGTAAAATAGATTTTGAGTTTCTTAAACTCCATGTACATGGTCATGGAAATCGGAGAAAAAAAATTGCGACTTTTATAAACCCTAGTTGAAAAGTTATGAACATAAAAATTGAACATGTTCAAGGTGTACAATGAACCACTAATGGAGCATAATAACCAGATACGATGTACTTACTGATGATCGAACACCCAATTGGTAAACCCTAAAGTTTTAATTGGACAATGTAGCAAGAAGTAGAAAAAGACAATCAAGTTCCATATACGTTTTCAAAATGTTTGTGAAAATGGGGGTTCCATCAATTGTTTGAAAATTTGAAAAAAAAATATTAGATTACCTTTGTATAATGATAGTTAAACGTGATCAATTACAATCAAATAATCATTACAATTGAGTCCCATTTCCATCGATCCATGAATATAAACCAATTCGAATTACACCAAAATTCATTACCCTTCCATAAACATGGCCTTAATTCCTAAATTTTAAGTTTATGTCTAAAGAGGTCGGAAATTTAGAAATTCTCTGTACTTTTAATTTTATTTAAAACATTTAAAATGTGTACTAGTCATTGAGCTTTCAATTGCAGGTAATTGTGCCTTGTAGGTTTCTTTTATATTCAAAATTTTAAAAAAATATCTAATATATTAGATATAAAATTGAGTTTTTCTTGTTTAATAAAACTACAAAACTACAAAAATTCAACTATCTAAAAGATCCAACATTGACTAAGTCATGAACTTACTTGACACAAAATTAAAACTTCATAAACGTATTAAGTACAAAATTGAAACTTGATAAACGTGTTGAGCACAAAATGGAAAGTTTAAAGCCTTATTAAACATCTTTTAAATTTATAAACCAAGTAGATAGAACTAAAAAGTGATTTGTAGCGAGTTTCGTGTTCTTCTTTCAATAGAGAATCTTAATTCTTGACCATGTTGAGTCTAAATCATTCATCAAAATGAAAAGATGATTAAAAAAGAATCTAAACAAAGTGGTCCTCTTTTAACCCTATTAAAAGAATATAACATTCTCATCTTTTCAGAATATGTTGAAGTCAACCACCACAAGGAGTGAGGTTTAGGCTATGTTATACTCTCAATCCCATCTTTATTTCAATTTGACCCCAAAAAAATAGAAAATAAGAAGAAAAAACATAGTGAATTCCATATTGAAACATGTGTATAGATGCTTGATTTGGTTATATGCCTTTTGGACTTTCCAATGCGACTGCTGACATCCTGCACAAAGAACTTACGAGCTCTTGACAGAATATAAACTATTAATATCTCTGTGAAAGTAATTGGAGGGTAAAAAAGGAGAGAAAATGGACTACAAAATTGGTTAAATACTAATACCAATCTTTGCAACATATACATTCATTGTGTGCCATTAAGGAAATTTTAACTTACAACAGTTCAGTTTTGTCCCAAATATAATTGTTCTGGCTGCATGTTTCTACCTCAGCAAATAAACAGATTATCAAATTTACAAGTCAGTTGAAAAGGGAATCAAGATTACCTGGAAACTGTGAATTTGGTGCAGCCATGTTTGTCAAGTAGCCAAAAGCAAGGAGGAAGAGGTGACCTCCATATTGTGAACACAGCCATTGCCAGCCAATGATCAGATCAGTATTTTTTTTTTTTTTTTTCAAACTTTTAAGTACATAGCAAACGAGCTGAAGCTGCATTGATTAACCAAGAAAACTATACCCATCACTTAGAGCCCCGAAATGTACATTGTCTTGGATGCCAATATTTTTGTTAGTTTTAGGTGGTATGGATACAGATTTTTTGGCCCCACGAGTTGTATCGATAGAGCTATTAGACCCGGCTTTTGTACATCTACCTGATGAAACTCAGGTTTGTTTGTATACGTCTATACTTCCCGTCCAACACTGAGATATCAATATTTATCCATCGATTGGAGTACAATGTTGGACCCTTAAGCCACATATCCTTTTTTTTTTTCTCTTTTTTTTTCCTTTTTCATGTTCATTCCAAAAGTTGAACTTTCAGTAGCTTCTGGTTTGATTCAATGGATCATAGTCATAAGCTTCTCCAGCTTTGACAAAGCGCCCCTTGACACGTCTTCGAGTATCAGCCCTAACTTTGCGAGAGGCATACCTCACCTTCTTTTCAAACCTATGAGAGGATCAAACAATAAATGATAATATAATGCAAAAGCTTTATGAAATAATTATGTAAGAAGCTAAAAGGGATTATAGCTACTTGGGAGTATGCACCTTATTTACAGCTATTTAAGAAAGACAATAAACAACCATACTTATTTTCAGCATCTTTTAACCATTAGCCTGGAAGATTTTTACAGTATTCACAACAGTTCATCGCTCTTTCTGGAAATTTATGTTGTGTAACTGGTGATAATTCAGAATTTCAATTCCAACTTGAAAGTGCTAACATTATAAGCAAAAAAGTTAAGAACTTGCAGAATGGGTAGAGAAAAAAACTGCATATGCATGCACATGTCTAAAGTTCATCTTAAATACTCACTTTCGAGCTTTCTTCTTTTCCTTATAGCGCATTACAGCATCACTGCGATTAGATGACTGGAAGGAACTCTCAGTGCTCATGGAACACCATGGAGGCTCTCCCATTAGAAGCATTGATGAAGCTCCACAGTCTGGATGATCTCCTGCACTACTCTCTCCAGTCATGCCAGAAAACGATACACTGGAGTGCTCTTGCTTATTGTTATAACAAAGGACCGGTTCAGTCTTTGTGCTCATTACGGAATCTGCCGATGCTGCATTACTGCTTGGAGGCTGCATCGTATTGTTAACAAAACCGCCTGACACCCCCTGAATATAAGCATTCATGTTGAGCAAATGATATGAACCAAGCCATCTTATTCACGCGTCAAAAATTACAATAAAATGAAGTTGCAATTAAACGTATTCAATTGCATCTCAAGCTTCCGTTTGTGCAAGTGAAGCATCAAATTCAGGAACCTACCCTTCAAATTACTTCAAGGGTTTTAATTTTGAGGCTATGTAATGTCATGTAATTTGTCTTTGCATAAAAGACTTGGAAATAGGTAGTAAAAGAGTTTTTGAGCTTTCTTTTAGCCTAGAGCTAAGTTTCTTTACAATTCTATGAAGTTTAGGTTGCATGTTTAGAATCTTTTAAGCTTGACTTGATCAATCTTGCTTGTGGAGTGATTCAAAGATAAGGGTTGATGGAGCCATGAGCTTTGTCCAATCCCTCACTTGTTTGATCATCCAAGTAATATGTATTCTAGCCTATCTTAGGGGTTGAGATCAAATAGGTTTTGGGGCTGTTGGGTTGAGTTCTTTGAGTCTTGTTGTTCAACACAGTTCTTGGATCCAATGCTGAAGGCGTACTTATCAATAAGCATGTTTTAATTCTGAATTCAGAGCTCAAAATTGTTAAGTATACTCAAGTGTAATTACTGGTATCTTAATGCTTGTTATAGCTTAGACTTAAATCAAGTGGTGTGTAATTTATCAAATCCTTACAAATTTATCCTTGAGAAACAACTACCAATGTGTACATCCTCGTGAAATTAGGTAGCAAATGACATGAAACAATGAGAGACTAACTTCCATAAACAATCAAAAAGCTATTGCTGCAAGGGGACTGAGATACCTCTGCAGGAGCTGCGCCAGGGCAACCAGATTTAGCAGCAGATAAGTTTTTCATCCTGAACAAACTATCAATACCACCATTCTCCAGCAGTTCTTCAGAATAACTGAGAGATACACCAAATAGTTCTTCATAATTTTCAATATTCAAACTATCTTCATCCATATTCAAAGTCTCGTAGAGGTCATCTTCAATGTCAAGTTCAGGACCTTTTGTTCCAGGATAGTGCAACTGCATATTAATAGTGTGAAATTTGCAAAGATTCTTATGAAAAAACTATTGAATTCTAAGACATAAAGGTCATCACGAAAAGTCATCATCGGGTAATTTTAGCAAGCAAAGTAAACTAGAGTGACACTGCTGCCTGTAGAGCCATTTAAAAGTATTTATGCAAATATAAAACAACTTTGCATCATTTGAAAAATATAGGAGGGCAGAATTATTTTCAAGTTATAAAAATGAGAGTTGACCATAATGAATATTAAGAATTTAGAGAACAACAAATAACAAGTGAAGTTTTAGAGTTCACTGCAGAGTCGAAAGATAATGATCATCAATATGTATCCAAATATTTATTCAGCAAGGTCCATGACTCCTTGAATAAAAAACAAAAAACAATGGCTTTTGAAAAGAAGTGCTCCAGTATATAACTTTGCGTTGTGCACAGTGGTAACCATAATTTCTCCAATATGAGATCAGAAGAAAGAAAACAGTTGGAAAAAATGACAGATCCCGATATCAACTTCAAAGTGAAAGGTAACAACTATCCACTAATGGAGATTAAAGTGAGGATCCTTGATCATAATTTTAAATACACAACAAAAGTACATCTTTGAAAAATAATTATGGTTTTCAATAAAATAGTTGGTGGAAATTTTTAACTTCTCCAGTTGTTCCAGAAATTGTTTGACTTGTCAAATGAAAAATCCATAGCGTCAAAAATGGCTTATACATACCATTCTTACAAACGACTAAGTGATACCACGACCTTTCAAAATGAAAATCATGACAGATAATGGCAATTAAGACACTAACCTAGGACTTCTCAACTGGAAAGTTTGCTTGTACATTCTGTTCTTACAATCTACTAACATTTTTAGAAAGAAAACCATAAGGTGTTAATATGGTAGAAGTAGATAGATGGCCATTAAGATTAAGATATGAAACTATGGGTCTATGAGCTTGTTGGCTTGTCATTTCAACTTAGTTTGGTAAAATTATGACTATGTACTTTGTCTACTAGTTAGGTCTAACATCAAGCATTTTGGGGAAACCACACCATATGAGAAGGATTTGGATTAAATGAAACAACATAACAGATGCAGAAACCCATCCGGTTTTAATTTACTTCTGGAGAATAATTTTTATTGTTACATACCTTGGGTGAAGTTGCATCCCTAGTAATTGGTTGGTCCATAATGTGAGGCATTGAAGATGACCCATACCAAATTGATTTATCTTCACTTGCGAATTCATGGCTTTCATCTACACCAGATACGTTTTGACCAGCTTTATCATCAGGGCCCCAAGCATTTACTGCACTATTTTCGGCAATGCTCATCAATCCTAATTCTTGCTCACAAGCATCACTTCCAAAAGTGAGATCTAGAACAAATGACCAAATAGATGAGAGCTCTGCAGCCGTCGGGCAGCCTGAGTAGCAATTGATTGGTTGCCTCTTTCGAGATGAAATGGAGGCAGATGAGCTATGCCCCATATAGTCACAATTTTGACAAAGTGAAATATTCTCTTCAGGACATCTAACAAATGCTGCTTGTGAATGGCATCGATCACATAACAATGTTCTTGAGTGGCGCCTTGACAAGGCATTAGCAGAGTGAACATTTCGGTCACAAGATAAGCACAAAGCTGCAGCATCAGATCGGCAGTACACAATCGACCTTTGTTGCCCACAGAAATCACATATGTAACCCATACTGCAATCAGATCCTTGAAACGTTCCCTTAGAAATCCTTCTAGATTGCCAAAACTAGAATCAAATATATGAACAAGCTAAATGCAGCTTCTGCAATAGATCAAAATCACATAAAATAAAGGATCAAAATCACTCCTGAAATCCCTACAAATGCCAAAAAAAGGCAGTTCCAAAGTGGTTACTTATAGCAAGAGAATTCAGTTAGCTCGAAACAAAGATTAAGAACCCAACCGACAAATGAAAATATATACCATACCCCCATGATTTCCCCCTCAACAAAATCCGCATAAGCTATTTGCTAAAATCCAGAATTATGTTAAAAGAAACTGCCCAAAAAAGGCAAATATTTCAGCTGCAAATTCAAAAAGAACACATAATTGGAAAACTGAGGATATGTAGGAAACCTGAACCTGCCTTTAAATGGAAAGATATGGCCACTAACCATGGCCCCAGCTTCAAGAAACTAACACAAATTCATACTCGGCACGAGAATAAAGAGGAAGAGAAGAGAACTTTCGTGAACAATCAATTCTGACCCATGAGGACCATGGCGACAATAAATAGACTTAGCATCCTGCAATGATTTCATACACTGAATAAATCAATCGTCTAACTCTTTTGCACAATCATAATTGCTAGTCAGAAAAAAGAGAAAAACCATAGCAAAAACACACAAATTCAGACAATCAAACCAACCCACTTGGGAATATAACCAAAACATGAAGAAGAAGAGCTCAGCAATAACAAAGTTTGATGCAACAAACAAGAAACAAAATCAAAAGGGTAGTCAGCAAAAACGTTCCTAAAGTCAAAATCAGCCAATACTTTTACACAAACCAAAATTTTCCCAAGAAGATGAACCACACACCAACAGAAAAAGGGGAAGAACTGAGGAGAAGTACAAGAGGTTTAAAGAAAGAAATTACCAGAACATACAAACAGAGATCGGTAAAAGGGGTCTTCAAATTACAACAAAATTAATGATTACTGCAAGAGAAACACAAAAAAGCTGGAAACTTTTTAGAATCTCTCACAATCTGATTCTGGGTTTTTTTTTCTTTCCCTTCTTTTAGATGGATAGAGGAAGAAGAGAAGGATATGGGATGGATGTGAGCATGTGTGAGAAGGAGAAAAATGACTTAGCCCAATTAAAAATAAAAAAAATAAAAAAGGTTTCTTTTTTTAGATGATAATGAAAAAAATAGAGCAGAAAGAAAAAGAGAGAAAATCTAAGAATAAATTTTAGAAAAAAAAAAAAAAAAAAGGGGATTAGTGAAAATGGGTCATTGTCCTTTATCAAGGAAGTTAGGCCTTCACTCTGCATTAATGGTCCCTCCAATTGAATGCATCAAAACCTACTTGGCATGTGCTTTACCAATTGCAATTTTCCATTTTTTTCCCTGTTTTGTATTTAATTCCCAAAAGCCAAAAAGGGTACTTTTATATTCTTAAAAGAATTTTCAATAATATTATAATATCTTTTTCTACTATAATGTATGTGTGTCACTAGAGATATTATAGTTTATGAAGAGACAAGTACTTGCTTGGTTGAGTGTATCTTTCAAAAAGAAAATTTTCTATTTTATTTTAGTATTTGATTTTTTTCCCAAGAACGATTTAACCTAATTTATGTTTTGTAAACCAGTTCTAACAAAAAATAATAATAATAATAATAACCCTATTTTAGTCCCTATATTTTGAGTTTTTGTTCATATTAGTCTCCAAACTTTGAAAGTGTTCATTTTGGTTCCTATACTTTTAACTTTAATTCATTTTGGTCCCTATACTTTCAAAATATTCTCTTTGATCCTTGTACATTGAAAAGACGACCATCTTAGTCCATACATTTTCATTTTCATTTCATTTTTTAAAGATTAAAATGGTCACTTTTAAAAAATTTAAGAATCAAAATGAACTGAAGTTGAAAGTTCAATTATCAAGATGAACAATTAGAAAATGTAGGGACCAAAATGAACCAAAATCCAAAGTATAGAAACCAAAGTATTATTTAATACTAAAAAAATCCTCCAGGTAATTTCCAAAAAATTATTTGAAAAATAATTTTAAAGGTGTCTTTGAGCTATAGGTGGATTTAACAATTAGACTAACCAAATAATCAAATTAAGATTAAATGTATAGTATTGAATGTTTTTAAGTTTTCAACTTTATCTTAAATGTGCCTAAAATTTATATAGTGATTGCCTTCATCTTGATTAACAAAATTGTAAAATGACGATTGAAATATTTTGTGACAATACCTTGTCATATTGCATATATACTCTTTTCTAATGGTCTAAAATATGTAGAATCTTTCATAAATATTTTATCGAGTAAATAATGAAAGATTTAAAGGTAATGAATTTATTTTTCAGTAGTCACAGGCCTAAGAATTAATATTATATTCCATGAGTTTTTCTAAACAACCAAATATATTATAATTAGCGTAAAAAAAACATAACTCAACTGGCATAAAATATATATTATCAACCTTGATATAAGAGGTTTGATCCCACCACCTCATCTATTATCAAAAAGAAAAAGAAATATATTAAAAGAAAGTGAATAAGGAATAGAGTAAAACTTTGATAAATACCAAACATACCAAAAATGGTTGTCTAATAGAAAATAAAATTTTCTAAAAATATATATATAAACTAAATAAAATTTCTTACCAATTTCAACATATCTACATAGAGGGATTCAATCAAGTTTGAGACATATGGGACAAAATTGGAAAAAGGGAACAAAATAATATATTTAGAAATTAAATTAGTTTTCATTATTAAGAAATTGCCGTAATCTATTTGAAAAATCTCCTAAGTCCCTATTGGATAAATATTTCATTTTTCACTTTTTTTTTTTTAAAAAAAATAAAAGTTTTTTATATTTAGACCATGTTTGGTAACCATTTGGTTTTTTATTTTTTGTTTTTAAAATTAAGTTTATAGACAGTACTTCCACCACCAAATTTCTTCATTTATTATCTCTATTTTTTACCAATAGTTTAAAAAACAAGCTAAATTTTGAAAACTAAAAAAATAGTTTTTAAAAACTTATTTTTGTTTTTAGAATTGGATAAGAATTTAATAATTGTACTTAAGAAATATATTAATCATTGTAAGAAATAGAGATGAAATAAGTTGAATATATTCAAAAATCAAAAACAAAAAATGAAATGGTTACAAACAAGACTTTAGTTTTTGAAATTTATACTTGTTTTCTTCTAAAACTCCATATTATGCAAATCACATTTTCTAAAGAAGTATTTGAATTATTACTTAGATTTTAAAAACAAAAACTACTTATTGAAGATTACTTTATTTAGTTTTTAAAATTTGACTTGGTTCTTAAAACATCAATGAAAAGTGAATAACAAAAAATATATATATATATATATATATGTTGATAAAAGTAGTAGTTATTAACTAAATTATCATTTTTCATAAAAAAAAAAACCAAATAGTTACTAAATGAGATTTTGATTATTATTTTTGGTTTTTCGATTTTTAAAAACGAAAACCAAGTACTTGACAACAGTTTTTGGTTTCTTCTTCTTCTTTTTTCTTTTTTTAAGTATCAGAGAGCAGAGAAATGTAGTTAAATTACTTTGAGAGACAAAATAATTTTGAGAAAAAAAATTAAAAGAACAAAGATAAATGTTATTGAGAGAAGTAAAAGAGAAATAAATGAATTTTAGAGAGAGGGAGAAAATGAAAACTACAAGAGAGATGAATTTTATAAATAGAGTAAAAGGCACAAAATAGAAAAATAAATTTTAAAGAGATATAATTGGAGAAATTTTCGAGAGGAAAAAGTTAAAAAGAAAAACAATGATTTTTTTTTTTTTGTTTGAAAATAGAAAAATAATGATTTATAGATAGAGAAAGGTGAAAAGATATTTTAGAAGAGGATGTGAAATAAAAGCAATAATATTCTTAAGGAGAAAAAGAAAATAGGGTGGAAAAAACTATAGATATATATGTTAGAGAGGAAGGTAGAGAGATGAATGGAAAGGTTTTTATTTTTTATTTTTCAGAAATGAAATTAATTGATTATTATTTTAAAGTTAGAAGAAAAGGATATTTCGAGAATCAGAAAACTATTTTTTCTTTTTTAACTACTCACTTCAAAATCCTTTGTTAAGACAGATTAAATAAATAATAAATAAGAAAAAATACATGGTTGGTACCTAAATTTTGGATCTAGTTTTTATTTGGTTATTAAGTTTCAAAATGTTACATATTTAGTTTTGAAGTTTTGAGTTTGATTTCAATTTAGTCAGAATGTTTTAAAATGTTACAATTTTATCCTTGACATTTGAGTTTTGTTTCAATTTAGTCCATAGATTTCAAGATTTACATTTTTATCGTCTTTAATGTTAATATATGTTGATAAATTTGAAATAACTAATATAATTATAATTAATTAAATTTCATTACTTTGAACATATTTAAAATTTCACTTCACAAGTATTTTAAATTAATTAAGAGATATCGACGTCAATGATTGGAAGTGAGTATTTAATAAAAAATTGGAGTTAAAAATGTAAAATCTTGAAATAAAGGGATCAAATTGAAATAAAATTCAAATCTCAATGGTAAAATTGTAACATTTTGAATCTCGATGAGAAAATTGAAACGAAACTCAAAACTTAAAAACGAAATAGGCAAATTTTAAAACCTAGGGATGGAAAAGATATATTTTTTTTTTTTTTTGCTGATAAAGAATAGAATGGGTAATTAAATGCAGGTAAATATTTTAATATTATGTTTTACTTCTAAATTTTGCATAGACAACCGTTGATGAGCAACAAGGGGCTTTCTATTCCAGGTATACCAGGCAATATCTTGAAAGACCCAAAAACCTCTTTTTATCCTAGATTAAGAAATAGTTCATTGTTTGTTGGCAGAAGCTAATGTCCCGAGGCCTTGAGTTGAGAGGATCGAAGAACTTAAAGGAGGGATCCAAACTTGAGTTGAGAGGATCGTCTGTTGGGTACATGCAAGTCTTCCCACATAAGATATATTTACAAAAATCATCAATGAGTCACAAATATAAATATAAATACTAGTAATACCATCCGAGATAATTGTTTTAAATGGTCAAATTGTTAAAAATATTTATAAATATAACAAAATGTTATTGGTTGACATTAATAAATGGGGATGATAAGATAAATAGCAAATTTTAAAGTTTCATTTGGAAAAATGGTAAAAATATTTCAAAATTATAAAAATAGCAAAACAAATTTATATAATAAAAAATACTAATTAGAAATGACAAAACTACCCTTAAAAAAAGTATAAACAATAATGCAAAGGTACATTGCTTCCAAAGCAATACAAATACAACAAATACACTTTATCTAAACCTTCTAAAACCTTCTATAACAACAAACTTCCAACTGCCTATAGAACGCATGTACGTGAAGGAAGATGAAGACCCAGCGGTGAGAGTCATTAAAAACTTATAGATGTTTACAACAATGGACTTCTTTCAATGTGAGAGAGAAAGAGCAAAGTTGATAGTACAGTTGTCGTTGGCAAGTGAGTATTCGAAGGAATCGCAACTTCAGGATGATGTGACTGTTGGAAATATGATTGTATTTGGCATTAGACCAGATGTAAAGAGTTTTATCGTCTTCATTCCATGTGATCATTCTGCTCATAGGATATGTTATTGTTGAAAACGATGTTCAAAGTAGAAACAAAAGCCGGAAATATGTGTGAGATCGAAAAAGGTTGGCAACTTTACGAGGGTTGTCGTCAAAAGATCGCTAAGATGATGGAATTCAAGAAATGGTTATTGAACCAACCATCGCATATATGAGATTGAGAAGGAGAAAAGGGGGTTTTGGGGCGGCTAAGTAAAGAAGATGAAGAATATGAGATTTAGGATTTTTTGTTATCTAAATTTTTAATAAATAATGATAATGATAATAATAATGATGATGATAGTAACAATAATAATATTAATATTAATAATAAACTAGACAATATATATATTATATACGCACTCGTTTCAAACATTTAAAGTTTAATTCTCATTTATATATTTCTTTTTAAGTACAAGTTAGTTGAATAAAATCAAATTTCATAATAAAAGATAAATTCAAATATAAATTGAAGAGAAAAATCAGGAGACTTTTGTTTATTATGATTAATTCGATAAGTAGTTAGATAAAATATAAATTCAAATATAATTCGGGAAGAAAAAATAAGAAGGGAATTTGTTTATTAACAATTAAACTGTATTCATAATTTTATTTTAAAAAGGCTTCAACAATTATACTCTATTTATAACTCTATCAACCACAAAACCTGGATACTTATTTATTTATCGAAAAGACAAATTAATAGTATAATGGTATAATAAGATGAAAATGAATAAACGGTGATTAAAAAAATACAAAAAAAATGATAAAATTTAAATGAAATATACCATTTGTTGATGATAATATGTATAAAATATTAAGTAAAGTCCTAATCAAATGAAATTTTTTTAATCCGAATTAAAAATAATAAAAAATGAATAAAATAATATAAAATCTAAAGATATATTATAAATTAAAATCAAAATGATGATAAACAAATTAAAGATTGATTAATTCTGAATATTTTCAAAAAGTTGTTAAATCAAATCAAAACATATAGTGAATTAGGGAGAGAAAAATAAAAAAAATAAGTAAGAGATTGGTTTATTTCAAATCAATTTGTGAAATAGTAATTAAAATCTAATTTGAATATTAAAAATAAATTCAAATTCCAAAAGGGGCGAAAATTACGGAATGATGCTCATTTTCAATTTTGGAATTGGATCCGTTATATCATGATATGATTAATTTGGTTATTAATCAAATGCTCCAATTACATTGTATCTATATCCCAATTATTAATCAGCATCTCCACTATATTTATATCTAGGTTATTAATAAAACTCTACATTATTAATAAAACTCTACATTACACTGTATTTAATATTCCGGACATACGAATCAACTAAGGGCAAGGCAAATATTGTCAACTAAAATAATGACTAAATATGAGATATGTACAATTAAATCTAATAACATATACAAAACAATTATACCTTAAAAAATATGGAAAAATATCCATTTAATTTATTAAGAATGTGTATAAAACAATGAAAAACAATTCAAAACATTTGAATAAATAAATGAAATTATATAATATGTGGATATTTAAAATAGAAATTTGGTATAAAGATCTAAATAAAATTGAATACGTATAAACCGATTTGAATAAAATATATGGATAAAATAAAATTTAATAATATATGGATATTTCAAATATAAATTTAGTAGAAAAACCAGGATATTTAATTAAGGTGAGATAAATTTGAAAAATGGTTAAACAGAATCTAAAATAATAATAAAATATAAAGATTATGTTAACTACATGAGTAAAATTAGGAGGGCAGTTGTGCAATTAATATATCTCAATCATGTTTCATATTCTACAATTACCTGGTATTTGTAGTTTTATCAACAACAACACCTACGAACCAGGTAAAGACAAATTAGGGATTTAGAAAACGCTCCAATTCTCCTAATAATGCTCATAGACCGTGATAGATATCTATCGCAATCTATCACTAATAGACAATGATATTTATAAAACTTGTAAATAAATTGACTTATTTTCTTTATTTGAAAACAACTATAACATCTATGACTTAAGAGAACTTATTTATCATTGATATTTCATTAGGTACACCCGTAAAATTGAAACCTTTTTTATAATTATTGACATCATATTTTAATTCTAGAATGGGAGAGATGGTTTGATTGTATACGCTAGGGTTTGTGTGTATGCTTTTTCCAATACATTTAAATGTAAGTTAGGATTTTGGTTTCCCAATTGGTGCAAGTAGGCAGCCACTTCATCGTCTATGCATACTAAAGGGTGCATTTTTGGGTAAATAAAGTGCAATTTTCACATTTCAACTATTAATTAGTTCAAAATTTAAAGCCCTTTAATCACTTGGAGCCGTACTCGTGGAAATCAACTATTTATTAATTTTCTTTTTGTTATTTTTTATTTTTCATTATCATAAGATTATCAAATATTAAATGAAAGATAAGTTAAGTATCAAAAATTTTATATTTTATACCGTTATAAAGAGGAAAATTATTTCAAATGATAAAACTATTGAAAATATTTATAAGATATAGCAAATTTTAGAACTATCAATGATAGACGTTGATAGACTTTAGTGTCTATTAATGTCACTGACACGGATAGAAATCTATCCCTGATAATTCTAAAATTTTGTTATATCTTGTAAATATTTTGATATTTTTTTTTTTATATTTAGAAATAACCCCTTTTTTTTATTTTTTAAACAGGCTGTAAGTACTAGTCAACTATAAATTTTAGGTAAAATTTTAATTGAATATAATTTAGTTTAGTGTGACTTTCAATTTTATAATTTCATGAATTCAACCCTAAATTGAATTAAGCTTTAATATCTCCAAACGAAATTAGAAAATTAGAAAATAATAATAATAAATGAAATCAGTCAAAACACAAAAACGTCCAAACTCAACCATGAAAACACTCTAACCTAACCACATAGCCCCAAACTAAATAAATAATGTTCAATATACATGTAAAAAAAGCTCGAGTTAATAAAGCTATTAAGAAATATAAGCATTATTTAAGAATGATTTTGATATGGTTAAAATCTCTCATTATACATATCTATAATCAACCAAAATAAATTTAATATTATGTTTGAAAGTAATTATGAAATAGTTAAAATCACAATTATCATGTTTAGAATAGTTCAAAACATGTTTTTATTATTCAATATCAATTCAATGTTCGGTTTTACATTTTTACATATTTTTTTTACTATCAAAATTGAATTTGAATAATTAAAAGATGTTTCAAAATAATTTTGAACATGACAAAAATGATTTTTAGTCATTTTAAAATCACATCTAAATATGCTCTTAATATTTTATTCATGTGACTTTCATAGAATAAAAAAGACATGTTCGAGAGCAATTTTGAACCTAACAAAAGTGATTTTAACCATTTTAAAATCATTTTCAAATATGTCCCTATAATAAAAAGTAAGGAGTACTAAATTCCTGGGAAGAGAGAGAGAGAGAAAAGATGTCTACATCATCATGTCTCTCAATCCCATAGATTTGAAAAGATTATTCAAACTTTACAACAAACAGTAAATCCCACTTGAAAAGCCACTCTACTCAGATCATGTTTGGAAGGAAGAGAACAAATTGTACAGAGAAAATAAAAGGACAAATGAGAAACCAATTCAAAACCCTGTTCCTTTAGATGCTATCTTCAATTTTCAAAGCTCAAAAAAAAAAGAAAAAAAAAGGGGATATTGTTAATATGAAGGAATCAAAGGCCTACTTGGCAAATGAAGAAAAGACATCAAAGATTCAACAATGAAGCATTCAACCCCACCAACCCAAAAAGTGTGCAAAAGTGCTTTGTCCTCCTCTCACTTTTCTTTTCAACATTATTGTTTACCTGCATCCAAAGATATTTTTCATTAACATTTTCATTAATCAAACTATTAGGTATCGATATTGAAGCATTGGTCGACATTTAAACAATACCAAACAAAAGTCAAATGTACAGTAAAAATGTTAAGCTATGATAGAAAGTCCAACAAGG